>NW_015174909.1:340495-356269 GCF_001447785.1 Gekko japonicus
TCATCCACACAGCATCCATTCCAAAAACCCTCCCCCTCTCTGTCACTCACCAATCACACAACTTGCCTATTTCAACCACACTAGACGTTCACACAGCAAGGTAAACCAAACTTTTAAAGACACACACACAAATAAACATGCAATCGTTACACAGGCGTATTTTAATTAAGTCAAACAACAGTAGATGAAGATGCCAAGGTGGTGGTTTTACCAATTTCCTCAACCGAGGCAAAGACTGTAGTAGTTACCACCCTACAGAGTGAAAGGGCTGTGTTACTTCCAGAGCTCCAGTGTTTGAAAGACAAGGATGACACATTGCCTGAGTATCTGCTCAGATTTGATCTAGAACGAGGGCACACCATATATAATTTCCTTGGGTCTCCAAAATACAAGCTGAGTAATATGTACTGCCTCTGGTATATAAGATTAGGAAAGGAACCGATCGGAGGAAACAGAACTCCCATTAAGAGCTGAGCCTCTTGGATCCTTATTCAAGAATCCCTGGCTTGAGTATCTCTCATTATGATCTATGGTCTGTCTGTTCAGCCTGCTTGTCTGTGGGTTTTATTAGTCTTGAATATGTTTGTGCATAAGAATCTTTTCTGACCAGGTCAGAATTAGAAGATTCTATTTGGAGTAATGGCAGCTTCTCATCTCCCTGCTTTACTTACAAATGCCTGCCCACAATATTGTCTGTCCAGATGAACCCACTGGAATGCTCAACTAAGAAAAAAGGAGAGAACCAGGAAGAGACCTGACCTCCAATAGACCTGACCTCTAGTGAAGGACTGACAGTGTTATGTAACATCTTGGTGATACCATCTTGTTTAACTGATAGACTGAAATATTTTATTGGTTTATGTGATTGTTTTATCCTGTTTTTATGTGCTGGCACATGGTGCCCTGTTGTGAGTCGCCCTGAGCCCGCATGTGGGGAGGGCGGGGTAGAAGTGTAATAATAAAATAAAATAAATAAAATAAAAATAGTAAATAGTAAATAAATGCCGTCAAGGCCTTAGTAATTATTGTGATCCGCCCAGAGCCCATTCGTGGGGAGGGCAGAATATCGATCCAAAAAATAAATAAGCAAATAAATGGTTCTGCTTCCGTAACGCTCTTCTCTTAACACATCGTACACTGCCCAACTGTAAATATGCTGGTGTTACTATTAACAGCTAAAGAAGCGCGAAGCAGCCAAAGGGAGCTTTTTCATATGCTGGATATTAAGTGGGGGGGGGGGGGGATACCAGGGGGCAAGCCCTAGATAGTATTTCACACGGTGTTCTGCAGGTGTAAATTAGGTTACACTGTTCCAGATGCAAAAAAAGGTTGCGAGGAAGGCGACTGGGAAACAGAAGCACGCTGAGTCTATAAAAGCTTTGGACTCTCCAGTATTTGGATGCTGTTTTGCTGTGGACTTAAATTGCCTCAAGTTGAACACTGAGAAAATCCTGAGTAGCAGGCAAGTGCGGAAAGGACCTCTGTCTCAGTGGAAGAGCATCTACATGGAATACAGAAGGTCCCCGGTTCAATCCCTGGGATCTTAAGTTAAGGATCAGGTCATAGGTAATACAGAGGACTGCCTGAGACCCTGGAGAGCCACTGCCAGTCTGAGTACACAATATTGACCTCAGATGGTCCAAGTGTCCAGTTCAGTATCAAACAGCTTTGTGTGCTCACGAAGCTGCCTTATATGGAACCAGACCCTCAAGATCAGTATTGACTACTCAGACTGGCAGCAGTTCTCAAGGGCCTCAGGCGGAGTTTTTTCATGCCACCTGACCTTTTTAACTGGAGCTGCCGGGGATTGAACCTGAATGCTGAGCAGATGCTCTGCCACTGAGCTACAGCCACTCCCATCCATCCCCCCCATGGTCAGGACCAATACTCCCTCTAAGCTGCGGAGTCTTGTGAGCAAAAATTCTACTTTGTGAGCTGCTGGCATTAAAGTTGTGAGCGAGCATTTTGGCTACTGCATAAATTTGTTTGCTCTGGAGCCCTCCTTCCTGAGCTAAGACAAAAATGTGTGAGCCGAAGGCTAAAAAATTGTGAGCTAGCTCACACTAACTCAGCTTAGAAGGAACACTGGTCAGGATCCTGCTGCTGACGCCATTTTTTGGTTCCTTTTCTTTCCTCCTTGCTCCAAAAACCAGCACTACTGCTTGGTCCTTTTTAATTGGAGACACCAGGGATTGAACCTGGGACCTTCTGTAGGCCAAGCAGAAGCTCTTCCTAGAGCCAGCCCTCCTCTGATTTCTGGTTTCGGTTGGTCCTAATAAAACATATATCCTCCCTGTTACTTACGGCTATCTGCAATGTATGTTTTCAAGCAAGGATGTTTTGCTTGCATCAACATTTATCCCTGCCACAGAAACAAACGTTACACGAGAGGCTCCCAGCCAACACAGAGGCAAGGAACTTGTACTGTACCCATTAGCGATGACGCGTCTCTCCTCAAATTAGCCGAGGCAGAAATGGAACACCCTCCTACTAGCTCGGTACATCTGGCTGTGGGAGGGATGGAGAAGGAGCTACAAACCGGGTAGTCCCCGGCCGTATGGCAAACATTATGCTCAGAAATGCAGCGAGATGGTAGCACACCGCCTGGTCTTTCTCTCCCACTGTTCTGAGAAAAGCAAAATCTCTCTTCCCCGTTACCTGGGACAGAGAGATAAGTCGGTTTCTTGCTCGTGCAAAACTCGGGTGGAGACAGATGGTCACAATTTCTGCCTGCCCGAGACCATTACTCACTGCCAGCCCCCGTAGCCTCAGTGGGTGGGGATGGTAGGTGTAAAAGGTTATTGTTGCTGACTCTTGGGGGGGGGGAGGTGTTGCCAGATTCAGCAGTGCTGAAGTGTCACAGATATTTGTTCAAATGGCACATTCCCCCCACCCCTGGTTTCATATGCACCCACAAACCTATTCCTCATTTGTGCTTCTGAAATCACAAGGAACAAACAACAGCCTCGGCCAACCATCATCCGCGGAACCAGGTCTCCAAGCAAGCCACCCACGCAACTGATTGTGCCAGCACAGTGAGAAGGAGCCAAACACATTGCAGTGGCTCCGAAGGACATAAGAACAGCCCTGCTGGGTCAGACCAGTGGTCCATCGAGTCCAGCATCCTGTCTCACACAGTGGCCAACCAGTTCCTCTGGAGGGACAACAACAGGGCATTGAGGCCGAGGCCTCCATAAGAACATAAGAAGAGCCCTGCTGGATCAGACCAGTGGTCCATCTAGTCCAGCATCCTGTCTCACACACAGTGGTCAGCCAGTTCCTCTGGAGGGTCAACAACAGGGCATAGAGGCCGAGGCTTCCATAAGAACAGAAGAAGAGTCCTGCAGGATCAGACCAGTGGTCCATCGAGTCCAGCATCCTGTCTCACACAGTGGCCAAACAGTTCCTCTGGAGGGCAAACAACAGGGCATAGGGGCTGAGGCCTTCTCCTGATGTTGACTCCTGGCCCTGATATTCAGCAGTTGACTGCCTCCAAATGTGGAGGTACTTTTTAGTCACCAAGGTCAGTATTGTCTCCACAAACAGCGGCGCTGCAGGATCTCAGGAGGAACTCTTTCGTATCACCTTCTGCCAGATTCTTCAACCGGAGATGCCAGGATTGAACCTTGGGATCTTCTGCATGCCAAGCAGACGCTCTACCACTGAGCTACAGCTGCTCCCATCCATTCTCCCCTTGGTCGGGATTTGGCTGCTGACACTGCTTTCAATTCCTTTTCTCTCCTCCCTGCTCCGGTAAGGGCACTGTCTCACACCAGGAACCACCACAAACTAAAGGGTTTTAAAAGGAGCCGCCACCTTTTGCCAGCATACTTGCAATAGAAATAGGGTTGCCAGCAATGCTCTCTCTAACCTGTGGAGTCTTGTGAGCAAAAATTCTACTTTGTGAGCGACTGGCATTAAAGTAGTGAGTGAGCGATTTGGCTGCTGCGTAAATCAGTTTGCTCTGGGGCCCTCCTTCCTGAGCTAAGACAAAAATGTGTGAGCTGGAGGCTAAAAAACTGTGAGCTAGCTCACACTAACACAGCTTAGAGGGAACACTGGTTGCCAGCTCTGGGTTGGGAAATACCTGGAGATTTTGGGGGTGGAGCCCAGGAAGGGCAGAGTCTGAGGAGGGAAGGGACCGTCACCTCAGTGGGGTGCATTGACACAGAGTCCTCCCTCGAAGGCAGCCATTTTGTCCAGGGGAACTGATCTCTGTAGTCGGACAATGAGCTTTAACACCAGAGATCTCCAGGCCAGTAATTAAACTTTGAAGGACTGCTGTCCGATTGTTGAGTCAGTTTGGTGTAGTGGTTAAGTGCGTGGACTCTAATCTGGGAGAACCGGGTTTGATTCCCCACTCCTCCACTTGCACCTGGCTGGATGACCTTGGGCAAGCCGTAGTTCTGACAAGAGCTGTTCTTGAAAAAGAGCAGTTTCTGTCAAGAGCTCTCTCAGCCCCACCCACCTCACAGGGTGACTGTTGTGGGGAGGGGAAGGGAAAGGAGCTTGTAAACCGCTCTGAGACACCTTTGGGTAGTGAAGGGCAGGGTATAAATCCTCCTCCTCCTCCTCCTCCTCCTCTTTCTCTTCTTCTTCTTCTTCTTCTTGCCTGATGCATGCTTTAAAATTTACAAGACGTTTTGTGCCAACTTTGTGACATTTTTCTCCTGTTATCGGAAGAAGTGTTTTGGCTTGTGATAAAGGCTACAGCCGAAATGGGGAGCTCTGGGCACCTCTTCCTACTGACAAGTTTGCCAGAGTCAAGACTGACGGACGTCAAGGCTAGATATATAATTGCTGCTGAGCTGATTAGCTGCTTTTTCTATAAAGTTTTCATATGATAGGGTTACGAACATAAGAACATCAGAGAAGCCAATGTTGGATCGAGCCAATGGCCCATCCAGTCCAACACTCTGTGTCACACAGTGGCCAAAAATACCAGGTGCCATCAGGAGATCTGCCAGTGGGGCCAGGACACTAGAAGCCCTCCCACTGTTGCCCCCCCCCCAAGCACCAAGGGTTGGTTGATGGTTGGTTGCAATATTGTTAACTGAGCTCATTAGCTGCCATTTTCAAGAAGTAATGAGTCTTTTTTTTTTACATAACATACATTTATTGAATGGTGCAATAAGATTTATTTGATTTTGGCAAAGCCTTTTTACACAGTGGTGTGTTTATAGAAGAAAGAGGAGGAGGAGATTGGATTTATACCCCGCCTTTCACTACCCAAAAGAGACTCAGAGCAGCTTACAACAATCTCCTTTCCCTTCTCCTTCCCACAACAGACACCCTGTGAGGTAGGTGGGGCTGAGAGAGCTCTCTCGAGGACTGCTCTTGAGAGAAAGAGCTCTGGGAGAACCTGTGACTGACCCAAGGTCACACCAGCAGGTGCAAGTGGAGGCGTGGGGAATCAAACCCGGCTCTCCCAGAGTCCGCACACTTAACCACTACACCAAACTGGCTCTCGAAACAGATTGTTTACCCGGGAAATTTGTAGTCGCACGGCAGTTGTTTGGAAGCAGCGGCAGCAGCACTGCATGACGTAAAATAAGGAAAAGAAGAAGAAGCATATTGGTGAACTGTAATTGGACTAGAATCATTTTTTCACAGTGAACATTGTTGGGTTGCCAACCTCCAGGTGGTAGCTGGAGATCCCCTGGGATTACAAGTGATCTCCAGGTATTAGAGATCAGTTCACCTGGAGAAATACCTGGAGGTTTTGAGGGTGCAGCCTGAGGAGAGCGGAGTTTGGAAAGTGGATTCTATGGCATTATACCCCACTGAAGTCCCTCCAACTTTCCAAACTCCACTCTCCTCAGGCTGCACCCTCAAAACTTCCAGGTATTTCTAAACCCAGAGTGGCAACTCTAGTCTACCCCCCCCCCCATTATGTTGGCAGCAATTCTCTGACAATTCTGAGCCGACTCCTTCCTCCCAGACCATTTAAATGCTAAACAACCATAGGGTGAATAGAAAATCTAATGGGCTTGAAAGAATATCATCTTCTCTTTGCGGAGTAGGAGATAATGATAGGAAATAGCTGGCCACTCCCGTCGGGAAATCACTGCTTTTTCCGAGCAGTTGTCCATTGGATTAATAGCTGTTAAGGCTGGGACCATGTCCGCAGTAGTGAAATTTCCCGCACTGACGTTTTAAAAACTGTGCATTATGTGAAATTTTCTTCAGTAGATTTTTCCTCACCAGGCGCAAACCCGAAGTTTTCTCTCTCTCTCTCTCTCTCTCTTCTTTATAATTTTTATTTTATTTTCTACATACATTCTACAAAACTACACACTAACTAAAATCACAGCTAAACAACGACCATATATGCTAGTAATTAATATCTTGTCAAAGCTTTTCTCTTATTCAAATTAAGAATAAAAATTCTCTGTTATATCGATATGGGGGGAACCCAACATCAAAACTCATTAGCATATTAGGCCACACCCTGACAGCACCGCTCATTAGCACATTAGGCCACACCCCATATTACCAGAAGTGTGGTCATCCAGCCACACCCACCTTTCGCTTCTTATTCTGTTTACCTTGTTTGTTGTCCAAACCCAGGGCTTTTTTTGTAGCAGGAACTCCTTTGCATGTTAGGCCACACACACCCTAATGTAGCCAATCCTAATGACTTTCTGCTGTTGGGTGTGGCCTATTATGCTAATGAGTTCCTGCTGGGCGTGGCCAACTCGGGAGCCAGCCGGAACTCCGTTCCTGTGCGTTCCTGCCCAAAAATAGCCCTGGGTGCTGCCTCTTCCAATTCAGATTCTACTTCTGAGCTGCCATCTACAGATGTTTCGTGGCTTTCCAAGCCATGCGAACTGCCCAGTTCTCCTCCTCCTTCTTCCTCTGTATTCTTTGTATCCTTTTTAGGTTCTTGATGTCTTTTCAAAAACTGCTTCGCTTTAGTAAAAGAGTCATTCTTTTCTTTTTTGCCTTTGTAGTTGAACATCAAGCCTTCAAGTAGTATCCATCGGTAGGTAGTGGTATTTTCCCGTAGAATGGTGATTAGATTCTTGTATTGTTTTCTCTTCTTCCTTATCACAAATGGGATGTCTTTTAGTATTCTGATGTCTTCTTCTTTGATTTTCAGTGTAGTCCCAGATGTTGCTTTCAATATTGCATCTCTTATAGATCTCTTAGAGAATCTGATGGATATTTCACCAGGCAGGTTTTTTTTCCTTAATAAATTCTGAATATGTCCGGTAGATCATATCCATTTCACTTTGTAATACTTCCACCTTGATGCCTGGTTTTAACGCCTTAACAGTCTGGCATTGTACTGATTAAATTCAACTGTCCGCTCAAACGCCGCCACTTTCTGCCCCCTCTAATGCTTTTAAATCTTTGCCGTAGCTTCCCCCCCTCCGCTTTTTCTTGGGGGCACCTCGGCTGGCATCTTACTCATGCTCTGCTTCATTAGGGAAGATAAAGTCTTTTTGTTTTCGCCGGGTCAGTTGCCCGCTGGTCTGGTATGCTCGTTTCATGCCCAAAATGGTTCTGCGGTGGCAGGGACCTATAAGGGCAGGGGGGAGCCTCAGTCCTTTGGCCTCGGCCTTAGGAGAGGCACACCCAGTGCCCCAGGCCGAGAGCCCTCTACAAGGGCTCTGGGGGGAGTCCAGAACCAGCCAGACCCCCTCCCTGCCGCCGGGTCACGGGCCGCTCTCTCTGGCGCTTCAGAAAAGTGTGCCCGCCATCAATGCGTCGAAACCGGAAGTCGTAAACCCAAAGTTTTCTCCTTCTTATCCCGTGTTTTTGGAACTCACTAAAACGGGGGATTCCGAAAATGCAGGGTAAGAAGGAGAAAACTTCGGGTTTGTGCCTGGTGAGGAAAACTGTGCATTATATGAAATCTTCCTCAGTAGATTTTTCCTCACCAGGTGCAAACCCAAAGTTTTCTCCTTATCCTGTGTTTTTGGAACTCACTAAAACGGAGGATTCCGAAAATGTGAAGTAAGAAGGAGAAAACTTTGGGTTTGTGCTTGGTGAGAAAAAATCTGCTGAGGAAGATTTCATATAACACACAGTTTTAAAAAAATCAATGCAGGGAATTTCACTACTGCAGAAATGGTCCCAGCCTTAAGAGTTATAAATCCAATGGATGACTGCTTGGAAAGAGCAGTGATTTCCCAACAGGAGTGGGCAGCTATTTCCTGTCATTATTTCCTACTCCCCAAAGAGAAGATGACATTCTTTCAAGCCCATTAGATTTTCTATTCACGCTATGAAGCTGGGATGTTTAGCATTTAAATTTTGTGCTAAAAAGCCCACCAGGTTCTTCTTAGTGCTTGCTTAAGAATATTATTCCAAAACCTGGCGAAACTGTTATCTGAATCAGGAGGCAGTTTCTCGGCACTGCTGCCCTCTCAAGCTGAAGCCAAGGCGAATGCTAACTAGAGCTGCTGACTCCAGATTGGGAAATCCTTTACTGATCAAATAGGACAGGAGTCCCCAACCTTTCTGAGCCTGTGGGCACCTTTGGAATTCTGAAAAGGCATGGTGGGGGCAGCCACAAAATGGCTGCTGCAAAATGGCTGCTTTGGGAGGCAAAGCCAGCCACAAAATGGCCGCCGCGGCTTACCTTCAGTCACACAGTAAAGACCCTTGCGAAATGGTGGCAGCTGCTGCAAAAGCCCCACCTGACCCTGCCTGCTTTCTATAAATACGTGGCTGGCCCCACAAAAGGTGTCAGTTGGCACCATGGCACCCACAATCACCAAGCTGGGGAACCCTGGAATAACGCAACTCTTATGGTGTTAGGTTAGAAAAACTCTCATTCCTTTGCAGCCAGATTCGATTCCAGGAGCATCTAAGAACATAAGAGAAGCCAATGTTGGATCAGGCCAATGGCCCATCTAGTCCAACACTCTATCCAGGGGGCGGGCACATGCACCAAGCCCTGCCCCCTGCTCCCAGCAGTCAGAGCAAGAAGCAGCCAGGTAAGTTGCAGAGGCCCCCACCCGGCCACCTGGTCCAGTGGCACCTTTAAGACCAAGTCTTATTCAGGTACAAACTCTCCCTCCTCTGCGAGGACAGATCTGCACGTCCCCCCCACCGCAATAGCTAGCAATCCAAAACAGTCCAGTGGAGCCTGAGCGGTGGGTGTTGCCTTCTGACACACTTCCGGTGATGTCAGGAGGTGTGGCATATGCAAATAGGTTATGCTAATGAGTTATGCTAATGAGCTCCTCCACCTCTTTTTCTACGAAATGACCCCTGTTGGTAACCCTGATTTCCAACTTGTGTCTGGTGAAGAGAGTTTTGACTCTCGAAAGCTTATTACCACCACCCCAGATCCTGTCAGTCTCTAAGGTATTACTGGACTTGAATCTAGCTGTTCTACTGTAGCCCGGGTTGCCAGCTCTGGGTTGGGAAATACCTGGAGATTTTGGGGGGTGGAGCCCAGGCAGGGAAGGCTTTGGGAGCCCACCCTCCAAAAGAAGCCATTTTCTCCCGGGGAGGTGACGTCTGTTGCCTGGAGATCAGTTCTAATGCCAGGAGATCTCCAGGTTCCACCTGGACGTTGGTGACCCTAACTGCAGGCCAACATGGCTACCCCCTCTATTGTTGGCAGGGTGTTGGATATGCAGCCCAAAGGGAGCACAAGCTGTTTAAAGAATAAGGTCAGTTTATGAAGAAGAGAACAGACTTTGTAAGAAAGAGGAAAAAGTAAGAGTAGTCTGCCTAACTAGCTAGGAGGGAGCCAGCAGCAGAGAAGAGCAAGAGCAGGGGACGGACGGGATGGAACCTAATTGAGCCAATCAGGAGACAGGAAGGAAACTATCGGAAAATAGTAGGAAGGCCCTAATTTCACTGTGCCAACCAGTTGCCCCCTCTGCTGCCCCCTGCAGGATGTTCTTGTCACCTTCTTTATTTATGCACGATAGACCTTGCATATTCCAACACCTATACCTTCCTTTCCAGAGGCACTCCTGTCTAAGATTGCTGATTTCTGCAGCTTTAGATTGGAGCAGGCTTCCTCTGTTGCACGGCATGACTCCCGTCCGATAGTTTGTTTTCAGTTGACCTACAGGAATCTGCGGATGCCCGGGGAAGCAACGCTTGCCTTCTCAGAGAAAATAACAAAGCCAAAAGAATCGACACCATTCCTTGGTGGCCCATCAGAAGAGCTAAAGTGGAGAGGCAGACACCACACAACCTTAGTGTCATATCAGGCCCCCAAACCCCTGTCGCACAGCAGCCTCCATTCGGAAGGGGAACATTAATTAGGCCTCGCTGTAGGACAGATTTCTGAGCAGGCTGTGGGGAAAAACCTCAAAGCGGATCCAGCTCCCGCTGAAATTAATTAGTGCCGTACACTGTCGTATCGCTATAGCAAATGCCATGTGTTTCTGTTCGACTGCGGGAAACCTCAAGTAGCAAGAAGAGCACTGATTAAGGAAAGAAGCCCGGCTTCGGTTGGTTGTAAGGAGCTGGAGATCATGCAGCAGTTGGAAGGATGACAAGTGGGTCTCCGTGGCTGCGCTTTCCATATCTAGGGTTGCCAACCTCCAGGTGGGGGCTGATGATATCCCGGAATTAGAACATGATCTCACCTGGAAGAAATGGCTGCTTTAAAAGGTGAACTCTATGGCATTACACCCCCTGAAGTCCTTCCCCTCCCCAGACTCTGCTCCCAAAATCTCCAGGTATTTTCCAACCCAGGGCTGGGATGCTCTGTCTTCTTGGTGCTTGGGGGGGGGTCAACAGTGGGAGGGCTTCTAGTGTCCTGGCCCCACTGGTGGACCTCCTGATGGCACCTGGTATTTCTGGCCACTGGGTGACACAGAGTGTTGGACTGGATGGGCCTTTGGCCTGATCCAACATTGGCATCTCTTATGTTCTTAACCTCCAGGTGGGGGCTGATGATATCCCGGAGTTAGAACATGATTTAAAAGGTGAACTCTATGGCCTTATACCCCACTGAAGTCCTTCCCCTCCCCAAACCCCGCCCTCCCCAGCCTCTGCCCTTCAAATCTCCACCCAGGGCTGGCGACCCTATCTGTATCCAGTTTGGTGCAGTGGTTAGGAGCGCGGACTCTAATCTGGGAGAACTGGGTTTGATTCCCCCACTCCTCCACGTGCAGCTGCTGGCGTGACCTTGGGTCAGTCACAAGTTTTTTCAGAGCTGTTTTCTCACAAGCAGTTCTCGAAAGAGCTCTCTTGGTCCCATGTACCTCACAGGCAGGGCTATTTTTGGGCAGGAACGCACAGGAATGGAGTTCCGGCTGGATCCCAAGTTGACCACACCCAGCAGGAACTCATTAGCATAATAGGCCACACCCAACAGCAGAAACCCATTAGGATTGGCTACATTAGGGGGTGTCTATGGTTTGACCATAGAGTTTCCAGCAATTCTTAGAGCTACCCCTATGTCACTTCTGGGTTTTCACTGGAAGTGATGCAACGGCGTATCTATGTCATGTTATTCCAATGTCCCTGCCCCCAAAGCTCCCGCCAGTTGCACAGCCTAGAAATTTTGGCTTCAAAAACCAGAAAGAGAATTCTGCTCAAGGATCTTTGCATGTGAGTAGTGTAGACCCAGAGTGTTGGAGTGGTTAAGAGCAGCGGACTCTAACTTGGAGAATCGGGTTTGATTCCCCACTCCTCCTCCACCTGAAGCCTGCTGGGTGACCTTGGGCCAGTCCCAGTCCTCTCAGGACTCTCTCAGCTCCACCTGCCTCACAATGTGCCTGTTGTGGGGAGAGGAAGGGAAGGCGATGGTCAGCCAATTTGAGACACAGGAGGCCTGTTGGGTGACCTTGGGCCAGTCCCAGTCCTCTCAGCCCCACCTGCCTCAGAAGGTGCCTGTTGTGGGGAGAGGAAGGGAAGGCGATTGTCAGCCGCTTTGAGACTCAGGAGGCTTGCTGGTTGACCTTGGGCCAGTCCCAGTCCTCTCAGGACTCTCTCAGCCCCTCCTGCCTCACAAGGTGCCTGTTGTGGGGAGAGGAAGGGAAGGCGATTGTCAGCCGCTTTGAGACCCATGAGGCCTGCTGGGTGACCCTGGGCCAGTCCCAGTTCTCTCAGAAGTCTCTCAGCCCCACCTGCCTCACAAGGTGCCTGCTGTGGGGAGAGGAAGGGGAGGTGATTGTAAGCCACTTTGAGATTTTTTTTAAGATAGGGGAAAGCAGGATATAAAACCCAGCTCCTCTTCCTCGTCCTCCTCTTCTTCTTTTGAATGGCAGACATAGCATTTTAAATGTGGCAGTCTCTCCGTCTCTTTCCCCATGCCCTTGGGCAAGCTCTTTAAAAAAAATGGTTCTGCAAAATGATTTTTCTCCACAAACAGACCAATTTCTACTGTGGAAGGCATGGACTGGCTAGTACCTATTAGGTCAATGCCATCCCCCCACAAAAAAGAAAACTTTAATGCAGTTCTGCCACTTTTTAAAATAATGGTGAAATTTATTCGTAACACATAGGGACAAATGTATAAAGGTTCTGACTATAAAGCAAACAAAAAATATATCACTATAGCAACTACTATTTTTTGAAAAGAAGTCTGAAAACAGCCCTCAGGTAGCATGGTGGCAGCTGAGGCAAAGCAAATGACACCGAAGTAGGCGGGAGTGGCCAAAAATTGCACACTGTCCTGTCCACATGGTATGCAAGAGCAAGTTGATAGTGAACTTTACAGAAAGATGTTGCCAAACGAGGTTTGGGAAAGATCCCAGCAAAGATGCAGGACAAATAGAGACCAGTGTTGTGTGGATGCTTCTTGACACAGTGCCACAACACAAAAACCAAGAGCAGCAGAATGCTTATGTGGAAGCCCCCTGGGATCTGGGTTTAAATCCCCTCTCTGCCATAAAGCTCATTGGGTGATAGGGTTGTCAGCCACAGATGATAAGCCATTCAGGTTTGCTGGGTTCCCCGTGGCCACTGATGTGTATGGAAGGGGTGGGGTTACCAGCTCCAGGTTGGGAAATTCGTGGAGATCTAGGAGTGGAGCCTGGGAAGGGCTGGAACCTCACTGGAGTATAAAGCTATAGAGCCCACCCTCCAAAGCACCCATTTTATCCAAGAGTACTGATCTCTGTAGTGTGGAGATGAGCCGTAATTCCGGGAGATCCCCAGGACCCACCTGGCATCCCTAAACCCACCAGGAGAAACTGGCAGTGGGGAGAGGTGTGCCGGCATCATGCCCGACGACGTCACTCCAGATGCAAAACCGGAAGTGATGTCACCACATTGGGGTGGCACTCTGGGATTCACCGCAAATTCTTTGGTCAGCCATAGAATCTTGGGCAAATCCTAGAGTATCGTCCTAGGGTGATGACGTCACATAATTTGACGCTCCCTGTTTTCCCCCCATCAGCCTGTAAAGCATCAGCAGCGAATGGGGGTTATTATTAGGAGATCTGGTCCGCCTACTGGGAGATCATGGGCCAGTTACTCTTTTTAAAAAAATATATTTTATTTTTATACTGTTTTACAATGCACATAGCTCAATAACACATAACCATAACAGGGAGATATAGATTGCAGCAAGAAAATAATTGGAAACATTGGAAGAGTACAATTTATAAATATAACATGACAGTCCCGGCTATTAACTATTCTTGCTCTGTTAACTCTATGTTAGTACATTACTCTGTGGTTACTTTGGTGGACCTCATGAGCCTTAGTGCGCCATGTTGAGGTTTAGTGTGATAGAGACCGAACGTTTCTGATATGCTAATTTGAGGATTGGGGTTTGTGGCATTTTACAGGAACAACCACCTGTGATTGGCAGGTATCTTTGAAGGGGTGGGGAGAAATTTGGGGCTTTTTTCTTGTTCTTTTGGGGTCTAACTGGAAATGTTTTAAAACGTTATTTATAAGCCACCTTGCATCACAAGGAAAAGCAGGATATAAATGTTTTAATAAGTAAACGAATAATGAATACGATCCTCGGCCTCTGTGTTTATGTTCCCAGGCGATGTTTTCCTGCTGCCGACTCAGGATGAGAAGCACCCACTGCTCTACGGGGTGTTCTCCACCTTGGGGTGAGTGTGTCTGCGAAGCTAAGAGGGTTTCAGCGGCAGAGAACAGCCCATGCAGTCCACACACTGGCCTAAACCTTCCTCCCCATTTCTCGGTCTCCCTTCCCCAAGGTCAGTGTTCCGGGGTTCTGCCGTCTGCGTTTATTCCATGGCGGACATACGGACCGTCTTCAACGGGCCCTTTGCCCACAAGGAGGGGCACAACTACCAGTGGGGGCCATACACGGGACGCGTGCCCTACCCTCGTCCCGGAGCGGTGAGTCACCAAAATATTCCTTCCCCTGCCTTCTAGTCCACGGATGCCTTAGGTCCCGCTCCACTCATTCTGTTCCCCCCAAATTACGATGTGCTGTAGTGGTTAGAGCACGGATCCCCAACTATTTTTCAGCCTGTTGCCCCCTTTGGAATTCTGACACAGCCTGGTGGGAGCCACCACAAAATGGCTGCCACAAAAATGGCTGCCATAAAAGGTGGAGCCAGCCACAAAATGACTTCCATAGTTTACATTTAGTCACACAGTGAAAGGCCTTGTGCTGTGGTGGTGGCAGCTGCTGCCAAAGGAACATTTTTTTAAAATCTGCACAGCCAATCAAATCTCCAATAGCCAATCAGAAGCCCTGCTGAGCAAAAGCCCCACCTGGCCCTGCCCGCTTTCTAAAAAGAAACACTTGGTGAGCTCCAGGAAAGGTGTCAGAGGGTGCCATGGGACCCATGGGAACCATGGTGGGTACCTCTGCCTTAGAGGAAGAGGGGAGTCGAAAGGCAGAGAGGTACTGAGAGGCTTCCACTATGCCAGATACTGAGGCCCAAACTTTTGTACACTGCTTGTAGCCATAACAGTGTCTCCTGATCAGGTTGCCAGTCTCCGTTTCAGTGGCCCTTTCTGCACAGACAACTTGCGCTGGAGAATCCTTAAGGGTTGACTTCACATTCTCACGCATTCCCTCTGCACTTGGCAAACCTAGTTTTCCGCCCTCCGGTTTATTTATTTGTGTATTCTGTATGCCTTCTGCATCTACAAGCAAAACCAACATTTTTTGAGCTAACTGGCTGCCAACCCCTCCCTCCCTCCCTCCCTCCCTGCCTGCCTCCCTCCCTCCATGATTCTACAAAAAGAAAGAGAAGGAAAGGGAAAATCTAGGCTCACACATGCAAGACTGACACATTTGGGAGCAGGGAATCCCCTACTCCTTTATATTTACTGATTCCTTCTTATGCTCTCTCTGGCTTTTTAAAAGTTTGCCTGAGTGGGAGGACACGTCCTCTTTTGTCTTTGGAGAAGTAGGGGGGGGACAGGACAGGGAGGCAGTGTCAACCTAAAGAGAGAGAGAGGTGCAAATGGGGGAGGACAGTGGGCAGCGCTTAAACACCCGCAGAAACAATTCTACTTTAGAAAGGATTAACTATTTGAAAGGGGACGAGAACAAAGAATCGCAGGAAAAGGAGTTTTGGTAACTGCAGGGCAACAGTGTGCTGGAAGTGGTCTGAACGCAGATTCCTGTAAAACAAAGGCAGAAACAAGGAAAAGCCCCGACACAAACCAGAAGTGAAAGCGGGAGGGGATGCAGAGCAGAAGGACAGGATGCGCTCAGAAACTGAGGCAAAATACAGATAGGGAGAAGAAGAAGAAAAAGAAGAGGAAGAAGAAGAAGAGATTGGATTTATACCAGACCTAAGGTCTCAGAGCGGCTGTGAGGTAGGTGGGGCTGAGAGAGCTCTGACAGAAACTCCTCTTTTTCAAGAACAGCTCTTATCAGAGCTACGGCTTGCCCAAGGTCAT
>NW_015174909.1:356457-387025 GCF_001447785.1 Gekko japonicus
GCATTCCTTTCAAGCAGTCCTATTGCACTGCCATTCCCTCTCTGCGCTCTCTCTTGTACAGATCCATTGGAACGCAGCGACACGGAGACAGGTTGGAAGATAAAATCATGCTGTTACAGCAGAGAACAGGATGCAGGATGGCTACTCACACTGGCACGGTTTACCTGCCAAGATCCTGCCAGGCAGAATTAAGCAGCATGCCCGCTGCAGAAAAACCAAGCCTTGGCGACGGCTGCGTTTTTTGCCCAAATACGGAATACACTACAGTTACCTTAAATAAAAATCACCACGGCGAACAGTAAACATGTTTTGAGCCAAAGAGATGCCCTCAGCACAGTTTTGCAAAAAACAACAACCCCAAACCCAATCCCCTCGGCTGTTTCAGCCACGTGTACCACAGGAAAAAAGACAGAGGTGGGACACAAGGAAATCTAGAAGGCTGGATGCTTAAGAGCATCAGGTTACCTGATCGATACTTAGGGTTGCCAGCCTCCAGGTGGTGGCTGGAGATCTCCTGAGATTACAATTCATCTCCAGGCGACAGAGATCAGTGCACCTGAAGGGAATGGCTGCTTTTGGAAGGAGGACCCTATGGCATTATGCCCTGCTGAGGTTCCCCCCTTTCCCAAACCCTAGGCTTTGGCCTAGGGTTGCCAAGTCGCGGCGGGGGATCGTATGTCTTTGCAGAATCCGTGCCGTGGGGACGGCAAGACACGTTGCACCCAGCGTCGCCAGGACATGACACTACGCGTCGCTCTGGCAACGGGGCTCCAAACATGACGGTGTAGCGTCATGTCCTGGTGACAGTGGTGCAACATATCTCACTGTCCCCGTGGCACGAATTCTGCAAAGACATGCGGATCCCCTGCCACGATTTGGCGAAATTTGAGAGCCCTACTTCGGCCTAAAAATCTCCAGGTATTTTCCAGTCTGGCGCTGTGTTCCCTCTAAGCTGTGGAGTCCTGTGAGCAAAAATTCTACTTTGTGAGCGACCGGCATTAAAGTTGTGAGCAGGTGAATTGGCTACTGAATAACTTAGTTTGCTCTGGAGCCCTCCTTCCTGAGCTAAGACAAACATGTGTGAGCCGGAGGCTAAAAAAATGTGAGCTAGCTCACACTAACTCAGCTTAGAGGGAACACTGCGGTGGGAAGCCCATCCAAACACAGGAAGTCTTCTGTGCCTTTAAGAGTTGAGCAGAAAGGAAAGCACAGCCGGATGTGAGTTTCCCCATCATGTAGCACTTTGGATGGGGGAAATTCACACCTGGTAAGAACACAAGTGCCCTGCTGGATCAGGGACCAGTAGTCCATCTAGTCCAGCATCCTGTCTCACAGAGCGGCCAACCAGTCGCTGCAGTAAAATTCTCTTCTCCTAGGCAAATCTTATATAGGGTTGCCAGCGCCTGGTGGGGAAATACCTGGATGTTTGGGGGGCAGAGCCTGAGGAGGGCGGGGTTTGGGGGAAGGGAGGGGCTTCAGGGGGTATAATGCCATACGGCCCCCCCTTTCAAAGTGGCCGTTTTCTCCAGAAGAACTGATCTCGGTTGCCCGGAGACCAGCTGCAACCCCAGGAGATCTCCAGTTTTTGTTTTTGTTTTAATTATTTTTATTTTATTGAATAACAAACATACTAAACTTTACATAACATTGCAGGTAAACAGGGGGGGAATTGAAATGTAAATTCAATCTTGTATAACTACCAATATATAAAATTCGTTCTAACAGCCTAAAACTGACTAGGCTAAAAATGAACCTAAATGACTTTGTGTCTTACTGGACATTCTACCTTTCTGACCCGAACTAGGTAGTATTGAACCAACCAACACTCAGTAACAACTGTGGTCTCGAGAAGCTAGTTGTGTTAAAAATGGAGCGAGATCTCCAGTTTTAAGAGAAGAGGAGAGGAGAGGAGAAGAGATTGGATTTATACCCCACCCTTCACTCCCGAAGGAATTTCAGAGCGGTTTACAGTCTCCTTTCCCTTCCCCTCCCCACAACAGGCATCCTGTGAGGTAGGTGGGGCTGAGAGAGCTCTTTCGAGACCCGCTCATGATAGAACAGCTCTGAAAGAACTTGTAACTCACCCAAGGTCACCCAGCAGCTGCATGTGGAACAATGGGGAATTAAACCTGGTTCTCCCACATTAGAGTCTCCAAGACTCCTGTTTGGGCACTTGAAAAGGATTGGGGGGAAAGGAGGTCAAGAGAACCTCACCCTACCTCGCAAAGTTGTCGTGAGGCTAAACATGGGGTGGAACCCCATTTATGCTGATCTGTAGTCTTTGGAGAAAAGAGGGGGGAGAGAGAGAGAGAGAGAGAGAAAGAGAGAGAAGTGCTGCAACTGTTTCCTATTTCTGTAGGATCCTTTGGCATGAAACAACGGCTCAGTTTTCCTGATGCTTCTCATGTGCTTGAGCTCAGTGACCCCAGAGCAGAACACTGGCCCTTTAAGACCTCAGGGACCCACACTGTTTTGCTCCTTTACATAAGCACATGGGCATCTAGAGCCAAGAGGGCACCGCTCTTATTGTTCACTGGCAAAGCAGGGCAGGCATGTTAGACAAAACATCCCAAACAAACCCTTTTGTTGGAAAGGGGGGGGGGATAAGATGATAATAATTGGGGCAAAATTGCTGAGCATACTTTGAATTCCTCCTCTTGTCCATCTGTTCCTTTTATCTGGGGAAATCACGCATATAAACTGAGCCCACGCTTAAGGCTCTTGGGGGGGGGATGCGTTTACATTGATCAAAAGTTTTCCATAACAGGACATTCCTTGTGCTGGAATTTTCCATTCCATAGGTAAGTTGCCCTATGACTCTCTCCAACCCCTTTCCTTGCTACTTAACGACATCCCAGTGCTACAGATGGTTGCACAAAAGGGGGAAGTGGTTGGATCAGGCCCTTACACAAGTGCAAGGAAGGTGCAAATGACATGCCAGTAAACACTCACTCAGTGAAGTTTTCTCTCTCTGCAGCATATAAGCCTATCCATGTTTAAAGGTAAAGGTTTCCCTTCCCAAGCCGAAGAGCCAGGACTGTCCAAAGACGTTTCCGTGGTCATGTGACTGGCATGACTAAACACCAAGGTGCACGGAACGCTGTTACCTTCCCACCAAAGTGGTACCTATGGCGAACCTAAACAGCATGATAAAAAGTAGAGACATCTCCCTGCCAACAAAAGTCCGCATGGTCAAAGCAATGGTATTCCCAGTAGTCATGTATGGCTGCGAGAGTTGGACTATAAGGAAGGCCGAGCGCCGAAGAATAGATTCTTTTGAACTATGGTGCTGGAGAAGACTCTTGAGAGTCCCTTGGACTGCAAGAAGAACAAATCAGTCAATCCTCAAAGAAATCAACCCTGACTGTTCCCTGGAAGGCCAGATAATGAAAATGAAGCTCAAATACTTTGGCCACCAAATGAGAAGGGAGCACTCACTGGAAAAGACCCTGATGCTGGGAAAGATTGAAGGCCAAAGAAGACGGGGATGGCAAAGGATGAGATGGTTAGACAATGTCATCGATGCAACGAACATTTCCCTGGAAGGCCAGATAATGAAACTGAAGCTCAAATACTTTGGCCACCCAATGAGAAGGGAGCACTCACTGGAGAAGACCCTGATGCTGGGAAAGATTGAAGGTCAAAGAAGACGCGGACGGCAAAGGATGAGATGGTTAGACAGTGTCATCGATGCAACGAACATGAAATTGAGCAAACTTCAGAGGACGGCGGAAGACCGGAAGGCCTGGCGGGAGCTGGTCCATGGGGTCGCGAAGAGTCGGACTCGACTGTGCGACTCAACAACAAAAACTTCTTGCTTTCGAACTGCTAGGTTGGCAGGAGCTGGAGCCAGAGACGGGAGCTCACTCCGTCATGTGGCACTCGGGTCACGAAATGCCAAACGACAGATCTTCCGGTCTGTAGCTCAGCATCTTAGCCTCTGAGTTTTCTCGGAAACAAATCCTACTGAATCCTATAGGACTGACCACCAAATAAGGAAGGCACAGGATAGCAAGCCTTACAAAAATCCAGGCCCAGAGGGCCTAAAGGCAGCAATATAGGGTTGCCAACTGCAGGTTGGGAAATTCCTGGAGATTTGTGGGTAGAGTTTAGCGAGGGCAGGGTAGAGCCTCATCAGGGTGTGATGCTTCACAGCCCACCCTCCCAGACAGCCACTTTCTCCAGGGGAACTGATTTCTGTAGTCTGGAGATTCGTTGTAATTCCTGGAGATCTCCAGGCCCCACCTGGAGGTTGGCAATGCTAGTTATTTGTCTATAGGGACTTACTTCTGAATAAACACAGATAGGGTTAGGGTGGTATGTCCTTTCTGTTTTAGCTGAAGAGATTTCTGTACGTGCTGCCGTCTCCAGCAGAAATCAGTGGGACTTGACAGGGCTGAAGTATGGCTGGATCTATGGTTGCCAACTCCAGGTGGGGGCTGGAGATCCCCAGAATGACAACTGATCGCCAGACTACATAGATAGCTTACTTATTTAAAACATTTCCCAATTTCTCCTGAAGAAAATGGCTGATTTGGAAGGTGGACTGTGTGGTATTATACCAGTTTGGTGTAGTGGTGAAGTGCGCGGACGCTAATCTGGGAGAACCGGGTTTGATTCCCCACCCGTCCATTTGCACCTGCTGGATGACCTTGGGCAAGCCGTAGTTCTGATAAGAGCTGTTCTTGAAACAGAGCAGTTTCTGTCAAGAGCTCTCTCAGCCCCACCTACCTCACAGGGCGTCTGTGGTGGGGAGGGGAAGGGAAAGGAGACCGTAAGCCGCTCTGAGACTCCCTCCGGTAGAGAAAGGCGGGGTATAAATCCAATCTCTTCTTCTTCTTCTCTTGAGGTCCCTCCCCTTCTTCTTCTTCTTCTTCTCTTGAGGTCCCACCCCTACCGGGCTCTGCCCTCAAATAGCCAGGTATTTCCAAACCCAGAGTTTGCAGCCCCATAACTCACATGAATTAATGCTTTTTAAATATATAAAATGAACTCCCCATTCCATAGAAAACAAGCATGTCAGGTTACAGAATAGCCTTGCCCTTGAGGTGCTAGCTGTCTATATGAAGGGATGCAGCAGTTTTGGAATGAAGGAGCACTTGGTGGCTAAACAGCCCAGACAGATGTTTCGCCTTCTGCCCGCAAAGCCTAACTTTGGCTGTAGCACTTTTCAGGGGTCATGCTATTTTACAGACAGGTGCTTTTTCCAGATGTGGGCTGAAGAATACCTTGCTCCCAAATGGATCCCTTTGTTGTGAGTCCCCGCCCTAAGATATTATACTGTTGGCACTTTGCTTGCCCTCTGCCAGCCATTTCCACTGCCATTCAGCTAGACAGCCGGTGAAATGGTGGGGTGACCAGCCACATCCTGACACCGTTACATCCCTTCTGGTGCAACCAGGAAGTGAACTCATTCCATCGGGTTACTGCTGCAGCCTCGCCAGCCATATGATGATGTCACTCCCTGGTCACACTGGAAATGATGTCACCGTGAGGCCCAGCAAGGCCCTCACACAGATGGTGAGCCTCCTATTGGTTGCCAGCTTATTTGCCACTTAGAAGCCCATGAGCTCAGACATAGCAATTTGGTGTAGTGGTTAAGTGCGCGGACTCTAATCTGGGAGAACCGGGTTTGATTCCCCATTCCTCCACTTGCACCTGCCGGATGACCTTGGGCAAGCCATAGTTCTGACAAGAGCTGTCCTTGAAAAAGAGCAGTTTCTGTCAAGACCTCTCTCAGCCCCACCCTACCTCACAGGGTGTCTGTTGTGGGGAGGGGAAGGGAAAGAAGTTTGTAAGCTGCGCTGAGACTCCGAATGAAGGGCAGGGTATAAACCCAATCTTCTCCTCCTCCTCCTCCTCTCTGTTAAACCGTTTTGAAGTACGGAATATTTCTATGTTTCTTTTTCACAGGGCAAATCCTGGCAGTATGGACCACATAAAATTGCTGGAGAGCCAAGATTGTCCTGCATATTGAACCTTTGTCATCTAATACAAAGACTCACCTTATCCTTCCGTATATTAAAAGGTCTTGCGGAAGCTGGAGTATCCTCGAAACAAACGTTCTTGACTATTTCATTCCTACGAACTCCCCTTTTTGGTTCTCGCATTTCTGGAAGGTCAGACCCCCTCCGGCCTTGCAGAGGTTCTTCTGTGATCCAATTAACACGCCAGATTTCACAGGCTATGCTAGAAGACGCCTTTTCCGCCCCCGAGAGGAAGCCGGCCATTTTTAACCTCCACGTACCGCCTGATCAATACCGCTCTTCCATTCTATTTACAGAAGTGGGAAGTTCAAAGGCCCGTTTTAGAACGGATTGTGCCAGCCGCATCGTCTGAGCTGGGATTCTTCTACCAGACCAATTTAAAGAACTCTCAGCTTTGCAACTGGGCCAACGTCAAAACCATAAAGCCAGACATCACACAACTTCACTGTAACATAGGGATGCCAGACCCCGCCCCCACTGGGTTCAGCTGCTTCAGTTTCCCCTCCCCCTTCAGTTTTGGGGGGAAATTGGGTGGGGCCAGATGGTGCTTCTGATTGGCCACTGGAGATTTGTTTATCTGTGCAGATTTTTTAAAGCATTGCTTTGGCAGCAGCTGCCATCTTCCGTGTGTGACTAAAGGTAAGCCGTGGCAGCCATGTCGTGGCTGACCCCGCCTCCTGTGGCAGCCTTGTCGTGGCTGGCCCCACCTCCCGTGGCAGCCATGTCGTGGCTGTGTCATTTTGTGGCTGTGTTCACCACATTGTATCAGAATTCCAAAGGTGCCTATGAGCTCAAAAAGACTAGGGACCCCTGTCCTAAGACTTTGAGAATTATACTAAGTACAACCTTCAAGAACATAGTCTTTTTTTAAATCTACGGATTGTGGGTGTGGATCTGGAGACTGTCTTCCTAAAGTTCTATGAAGCAAAGCAGGTGGAGTAAAAATGGAAAGAATAAGTTCTAATAAGTCAACAATAAAATCTTACAAATTCTGGAAATTATTTGAGCTTGGAAATCTGGCGTGGGATTCTCCAAATCAGTGTTCCCTCTAAGCTGAGTTAGTGTGAGCTAGCTCACAGTTTCTTAGCCTCCAGCTCACACATTTCTGTCTTGGCTCGGGAAGGAGGGCTCCAGAGCAAACTAATTCATGCAGTAGCCAAACCGTTCACTCACAACTTTAATGCCAGTAGCTCACAAAGTAGAATTTTTGTTCACAAGACTCCACAATTTACAGGGAGCATTGCTCCAAATCATGGTCAAAGCAGCCAAAACGAGTCTAGGGGCTCACCTTGTGAGAGTAATGCTGATCCACAACTCTCGCCAATCCGAAGTCTCCGACCTTCAGCACCAAGTCCTCTGTGTTGATGAAAATGTTGGCTGGCTTTAAGTCGCGGTGCAACACGTTGGCCGAGTGGATGTACTTCAACCCCCTGAGCAACTGGTACATAAAGAGCTTGGCGTGTTCTTCCGACAGCGGCCCCTGCTCTAAGAGTCGGGCCAGGTCAGTCTCCATATACTCCTGGACAACGTACACCGTATTAAACTTGAACAAGTCTCCCTGAATGTCTGCTCCTTTAGGCCCCAACACCTCGTAGACCTTCACGATGTTGTCGTGGTCCAGCCGGCGGATTATCTTGATCTCGCGGAAAGCGTGCTTCAGGCTCTGCGCATCATTGATGGCGATCTTCTTCACGGCCACTTTCCGGCTGCTTTTGCTGTCAACCGCCGACAGGACAAGCCCGTTGACGCCCAAGCCCAACGGTCTGAAGTTGACGAAGCGGCAACCGAGGTCATAACCGTACATATTAGCGATGTAATCACACTTCTCTGCCATGGTGGGGGGGTCAACTCCGTCTTTGCCTCGGTAACGAAATCCCAGCAGACGAGAAGGACCTTCAGATCACAGCCATGGCTCGAAATAATTCGTTATTACGAACGGGGATCCGCAAATTCTGTTTCTCAGAGACCATCATTACAGAAGAGGCGCGCGGATATCCAGGGTTAGGGTATTTAAAAAAACGAGATACAAAGGGGGAATTCAAAAACTACTTTCCAGAAGGAGCTTGCAAACTTAAAGCAGGGACTTGTTACACTGGAGGAGGGAGCGGGGCAGAAGGAGGTAAAAGCGTACAGACTGTTTCACTCAAGCAAATTCAGTAAAAGCTTCTGCCGCGATATGCCTGTAAACCAATCGAGTTGTCAAGCTACCCTTATGTCTTCTACTTTCTGGGAATGTGACCCAATGAAAGTCAACATGTAAGCCTGAGCGCTTGACTCACTTTCCTTTTATTATCCAAACACAGACCTTCAGCCACAAGGTATTTGGAAGTCAACATTCGCCAGAAACCTTCAGAGATGGAATCAGACAGCATTTTTTTCCGTGCGAGACCAATTCTTCTGTAAGCCTTGGGGCAGTTTCTACCATGCATTCTTTAAGTGTAAGCTCAGTTTTCCGTTTTATCATCAGAAGACAACGACGAAGGCAGAGATACATCTGAGATTAGATGTTGGTCGTCATCCCCTGAGCTGAGCACCATTCATTTAGACACGCATCATCTTCCCTGCATCCTTCGTTTGCTGGAATATACACTGTTTGATTGGTTACTCAGATATCTGTTACTTCTCGATTGTTACAAACCTTCCTCCTGCAAGAAAAAATAACGGATTATATTTAATTATGCAATGGCTTTTGCTTAAACCCTTACCTCCTGAACACACTGAAGAAAAAGCATCAGTGACAACCCTTTGAAAAGCTCATGAGCAGGGTTCCCTCTAAGCTGAGTTAGTGTGAGCTAGCGCACAGTTTTTTAGCCTCTGGCTCACACATTTCAGTCTTGGCTCAGGAAGGATGGCTCCAGAGCAAACTAATTTATGCAGCAGACCAATCGCGGGCTCACAACTTTAATGCCAGTAGCTCACAAAGTAGAATTTTCGCTCACAAGACTCCACAGCTTAGAGTAGGGGTGTCACATATGGGGGCCGGGGGCCGGATCAGGCCCCCAGAGGGCTTCTATCAGGCCCACAGTGGAACTGGCTGTTTTCTGCTTCTTCTTCCACTTCTGCTGCTGCTGCGTCATCGTAGGTTTGCAGCTTACAGATACACACCTGAACAGCACACTCAAGGTTGCAACAGCACAGACATTTTGATGCAATAATTCAGAGCAAGAGGTGTCAGTTATCAGACACTGTTAAATAAACAAAATATTGCAAGAGTGCTAATGTTTTAAACATGTTTTTATTTTAAGTTAAAAAAAACCTTTGTGTTTACGATGACGCAGCAGCAGCAGAACTGGAAGAAGAAGCAAAGGACAGCCAGTTCCACTGCGAGCCTGATAGACGCCCTCTGGGGGCCTCATCCAGCCCGAGCTGCATGTTTGACACCCCTGCCTTAGAGAAAGCATCTCTTTTAAACTCTCTCCAGGGTTCCTAGCGCTCTAGTCTTCCCCTTTCTGATACTCATAAAACTTAAAGTAAAGGTAAAGGTTCCCTTGCTCGAAAGCCAGTCGAATCCGACTCTAGGGTTGCGGTGCTCATCTCCGTTTCAAAGCCGAAGAGCCAGCGCTGTCCGAAGACGTTTCCGTGGTCATGTGGCCGGCATGACTAAACACCAAGGCGCACGGAACGCTGTTACCTTCCCACCGAAGTGGTCCCTATTTATCTACTTGCAATTTCTTGCTTTCGAACTGCTAGGTTGACAGGAGCTGGAACTAGAAACAGGAGCTCACCCTGTCTTGCGGCACCCGGGTCTTGAACCGCTGAACTACTGACCTTCCACAGCCTGCAGTTCAGCGTCTTAAC
The DNA here is from genome assembly GCF_001447785.1 of Gekko japonicus. Classification (NCBI taxonomy): domain Eukaryota; kingdom Metazoa; phylum Chordata; class Lepidosauria; order Squamata; family Gekkonidae; genus Gekko; species Gekko japonicus. Next base: position 366,243 of record NW_015174909.1, read on the forward strand.
CACTTGAGCCACCGCAGCTCCTACTCATAAAACTTACATAGGGCCAATTCTCTAGAAAGACTAGAAGAAGAACATCCCTTGGCTGAAATAATTCTGGCAGGTGATTTTAATGCTAGAGTAGACAATGATCATAAAATATTCTTTAAGGCTATAGAAGGCCAATTCACATATCATAAAAACATGCTCTGGAGTTCCACACCTCCTAGGCTTGTGGGGACCCCAGTTTGGATATGGACCACACTACAGGGGCAGAATGTTTAAGCCTCACCCCATTTTACTGGACCCCAAGTTTCCCTGGAGAGCTGCTCTTGAGAGAACAGCTCTGAGAGAACTGTGACTGACCCAAGGTCACCCAGCTGGCTACAAGTGGAGGAGTGGGGAATTAAACCCAGTTCTCCAGATTAGAGTCTGCCGCTCTTAACCACTACATCAGACTGGCTCTCCCAGTTAGTGCCCAACCCAATTCCCACCGGTCCCATCCGTGGCAACAGCCTCGGTGGATAACCTTAGGCATCTTTACAGGCCCTCAATAGCAATGTACAGAAATATTTTTAAAAAGCATTACCTTTGAAAGGGTGGGCGGAGCTAGCGGTGCATGGTGCACGCTTAATCTCGGAGCTCCCGTCCCCTTCTCCCGTAATTCAACATAAAATCTATCTTTAAACGCCTACATGCCGAAGAAAAACGTATACAAGGCTACTGGAACTCCCTCGCCAAGGAAGTCCAGGGTTGCTATGCAGAGGCAGGCAAGGGCAAACCACCTCTGTTCGTCTCTCACCTTGAAAACCCTACGGGGGTCACCATAAGTCAGCCGTGACTAGACGGCATTTTCCACTACCATTACCTTGATGCACAAATGTTCAAGAATGCCGAAGAAGAGGAGGAGGAGGGGGAGGGCGAGGAGGAGATTGGTTTAATACCCTGCCCTTCACTCGGAGTCTCAGAGCAGCTTACAAACTCCTTTCCCTTCCCCTCCCCGCAACAGACACCCTGTGAGGTAGGTGGGGCTGAGAGAGCTCTGACAAAAACTGCTCTTTTTCAAGGACAGCCCTGACAGAACTACGACTTGCCCAAGGTCATCCAGCCAGGTGCAAGTGGAGGAGTGGGGAATCAAACCCGGTTCTCCCAGATTAGAGTCTGCACACTTAACCACTACACCAAACTTAAGAGCCTGCCGCTCGATCCCAGTTGCAAGGCTGCATTATTTTTTTTTACAATTTGAAAAGTGTATTGAATAGCACACCAAGAAGCAATTTCGAGAGTGTGACCTCCTGCTTCTTTGGTTCTCTTTCAAGCGCCGTCGTCCAGATTCCCTAAGCATTTATCACGAACCCCGTTCCCATCTCTAGAGCGCATGGAATCCCTCTGAATCTATCGAAACGGGGCATGAGAGCTCTCAGAAACAGGGTTGCCAACCTCAAGCTGGCACCTGGAGCCCTGCTATTACAATTGACGACCGAGATCAGCTCCCCTGGAGAAAATGGCTGCTTTGGAGGGCGGACTCTACAGCATGACACCCTACTGAAGCCCCTCCCCTCCCCAAACCCCGCCCTCCCCAGGCTCCACCCACAAAATCTCCAGGTATTTCCCAACCCAGAGCTGACAACGCCTATTCAGAAATTTAACCTCTCATTAAGGATTTCAAGTCTGCAGAGCATTATGAATGGATAAGATTTCTTTCCATGGAACCCTCCTTTCCATACCACCTGGACAGGACCAGAAGACTGATACAACCTCTCTCCCCACTGCAGAGGTCCATCAGTGGCTATCAGCCACAAGGTATAGATAGGAACCCTCGGTCTGGGGCAAGTGATGCTCTGTATCCTTGGTGCTTGGGGGGGGGGGCACAGTGGGAGGGCTTCTAGTGTCCTGGCCCCGCTGGTGGACCTCCTGATGGCACCTGGGATTTCTGGCCACTGTGGGACAGAGTGCTGGACTGGATGGGCCATTGGCCTGATCCAGCATTGGCTTCTCTTATGTTCTTATGCCCCTGCCCAATTCAGATTCATCCCCACCTGCTAACGTGGAGGAGCAGCAGGTGTAACAGAAACACAGGTGGCCCGGAGAGGAGCCAAAGCAGACTGGCTCTTAATCACAGCTAAACGAGAACCAGGACGGGATCGCAAGAGCCGTGGGTCGGCCTCTTCCTCCTCTGCCCCCCACAACTCTGCAGCTGGGTCTTTCAATACGCACCTTCTACTCAAGGGAAGGTAGCTAAAACCTGCCTTTGCGCCGCCCCCCCTCCACTGCCGCCCTCGGCCACAATAACGATCTTCCGTCTCTGCAAGGCCGACTGATCACAGGGGTTATATTTAGCAAGCGATTCCTACGCCAAGTGGACAGAGGCCAAGCTCAGGGCAAAATGCAACAGCTATTTAGCAGTGGGGGAAAGCGGGACGGCCACGTAGACATTCGGGGCATGCTCCTCCGCGGTGGCAAATTGGCTCTCAACCCCGACACAGATATGAAGGGCTGGAACGGATCCAGCCAGCTCTTGCACGTAATCTCATGCTGTTCCCTTCCTTATTTGGGGTTGCCAGCTCCAGGTTGGGGAATTCATGGGGTTTTGGGGGCGGACCCACGAAGAGAGGGGAAGAAAAACTAATCCAACCAAGCAAAAACCTCCAAAGGAAGTTTGGAGAACTAGTAAAGGGCCAAAAGTTAAGAACATCGATAGGGACAGACAAAAGTACACGGGTTTATTTAAAAAAAACCTTGTGGGGGCCCATATAAAGCCTCATAAAATAAACAAAGCGACAAATGCACAAAAAGAACCATATATATGACCCGATGTGTTTCGGTCCACAACAGCCTTCTTTGGAGGTCAAATAGTACAGAATGCAACATGCAACAAAGCCCCTGTTACACTTGTAAGTCAGTGAACGATTGATATAGGACCAAAAATGGAATGTACCGATCTGGAATTGAATGACACACACACACACAAATTGCTTGTGGGGCCACAAATGTATCTGGCCTGGTGTCAGAAGCAATTACGTATAATGGAGATAGTAAGATTGCCAATATGTACCTTCCAGTTTAGGTCCTAGGAGTACAAGTAAAATCGCCTTATCGGGGCCAATGTAACAATTCTTTGTATCATTCAATTCCAGATTGGAACGCTCCCTTTTGGGTCCTATATCAATCGTTTACTGCCTCACAAGTGTAACAGGGGCTTTGTTGCAAAGAAGAAGAAGACGAAGACGAAGACGAAGAAGAAGAAGAAGAAGAAGAAGAAGAAGAAGAAGAAGAAGAAGAAGAAGAAGAAGACGAAGAAGACGAAGAAGAAGACGAAGAAGAAGAAGAAGAGGAGGAGGAAGAGGAGGAGATTTATACCACGCCCTTCACTACCCAAGGGAGTCTCAGAGCGGCTTACAAACTCTTTTCCTTTCTCTTCCCCTCCCCACAACAGACACCCTGTGAGGTAGATGGGGCTGAGAGAGCTCTCCCGAGAACTGCCCTTGAGATCAGCTCTGACAGAACTATGGCTTGCCCAAGGTCATCCAGCAGGTGCAAGTGGAGGAGTGGGGAATCAAACCTGGTTCTCCCAGATTAGAGTCCGTGCACTTAAACACTACACCAAACTGGCTCTTGTGGGCCAATTTGGGGGGTGGAGCCTGGGGAAGGCAGAGTATGGGGACAGGAGGGACGTCAGCGGAGCCTAATATCCTAGCGCCCACCCTCTAAAACAGCCATTTTCTCTACGGGATCTGATCTCTGTAGCGAGGAGCTCCCTTTGGTCTCCCTATTGCATTCGAGACCCTTCAGGTTTCACCCCCAAGACTGAAGAAACTTCGGGGAATCGGGAAACACCAAGCCACACTCTGCATCAGGGATCCCTGCCAGAGATGGAACCTGCCTCAAACACAAGTCAGTGGAGTCAGTGTACACATTTAGCAGCAAAACAAGAACTGAACAGTATAGACCAGAGGTGTCAAACATGCGGCCCGGGGGCCGGAACTGGCCCATCCAGGGCTCTTATCCAGCCCGCAAGCAACTGGTGTGAGAGAAGGAAGGCAGGAGGCTGCTGGGGGGGGGGCCAAGCCACACTCTGCGTCAAGGATCCCTGCCAGAGATGGAACCAGCCTCAAACACAAGTCAGTGGAGTCAGTGTACACATTTATCAGCAAATCAAGAACTGAACAGTCTAGACCAGGTGTGTCAAACATGCGGCCCGGGGGCCGGAACTGGCCCATCCAGGGCTCTTATCCAGCCCGCAAGCAACTGGTGTGAGAGAAGGAAGACAGGAGGCTGCTGGGGGGGGGGAGTGGGCATGTGGGCACACATAGTAAGGTGTGTGTGGTCAAGGCTGTCAAGAAACGAAAGGAAATTGTTAGGGGGCGGATATGGTATACCTTGGAAAAAGCCTAGTCTTGCATATGACTAAATACATTTATTGGGGCTGTTGTGGATTCCCCAGTAAATCAATAGCTTTCATTTCTAGGAATAAATTCTTTTTGTTTATATTTTGTGTAAAAAATAATATAGAGAGCCAGTTTGGTGTAGTGGTTAGAAGCACGGACTCTAATCTGGGAGAACTGGGTTTGATTCCCCACGCCTCCACATGCAGCTGCTGGCATGACCTTGGGTCAGTCATAAGTTCTCTCTCAGAGATGTTCTATCAAGAGCAATTTTCGAAAGAGCTCTCTCAGCCTCACCTACCTCACAGGGTGCCTGTTGTGGGGACGGTAAGGGAAAGGGATTGTAAGCTGCTCTGAGACTCTTTTGGGTAGTGAAGGGCAGGGTATAAATCCAATCTCCTCTTCTTCTTAATTACGCTTGTCATTTATGAAGTTAATATCTCCAGTACCTGACATTACATTTTACAACAGACGTGGCAGATCTGGCCCTCATAACAAACGAGTTTGACACCTCTGGTCTAGGGGCAAGAAGCCAAATTATATGCAGGCAGAATAGGAGACTCAACCTCAGACAGGCTCAGTGTGTTCTTTCGCTGCATGGCGACATGGTGACTGGATCACAGAAAGTATCGCATCCCACACTGCCTGGTGGGACGGGGACAGAAAAAGAACACACGCTTTGCCTGCAGAAAGTCCAAGATCTAATTCCCGGCAGCTCCAAGTGGCAGGACCTCAAGCAGCAACAACTGGAAAGAGAAAGACCCCCTACCTAATGCTCTTCAGATCTGCCCCAGAAGCAAAGAGCGGTGGGCTAGATGAAAACAGAAAACCTTTTACACATGCAGAGCGCCAGGTTCGACCCCAACATCTCAGAGATTTACAGGCTACCAGGATATCAGAAACAGAAGCAATCTGAGCTTGAGACCCCACTGCCAATCAGAGCAGGAAAAAAACTGGGAGAGATGGGGAGGGGCTGTGGCTCAGTGCCAGAGTATCTGCTCGGAGTGCGGAAGGTCCCAGGTTCAATTCCCGGCATCAGGCAGTAGGTGATGTGATAGACCTCCACCTGAGACCCTGGAGTTCTGCTGCCAGCCTGTGTTATGTATTAGAGCTGGATCTTTCCAGAACTGTCTACCAGAGACTGGCTGAGCTTGGAGCTCTAGAAGAATAACCCACCAGGACTCTGGAGGTGGCCAATGAGGAACTCATGTTATGTAAATAGCCTACTGCTGGGAGTGGGGTGTGTTTGGATGTGGCTTCTGCACGCTATTTAAACAGGGCTCTTGCCCTGAGGTGTTAGTCTTGTTCCATAAATCACTTAATAAAATAGAGCTGTTCACTGCAATGTGTCTGCAACCCAGTATTTAACACTGGCAACGAAGGTGGGATCCTGTTGAGCAAGCCTAGCGCCCATCTGCACCGCACCGCGCACCAAATCACTTAATAAAATAGAGCTGTTCACTGCAATGTGTCTGCAACCCAGTATTTAACACTGGCGACGAAGGTGGGATCCTGTTGAGCAAGCCTAGCGCCCATCTGCACCGCACTGCGCACCAAGCTCCAAATCACTTAATAAAATAGAGCTGTTCACTGCAATGTGTCTGCAACCCAGTATTTAACACTGGCGACGAAGGTGGGATCCTGTTGAGCAAGCCTAGCGCCCATCTGCACTAAGCTCCAAATCACTTAATAAAATAGAGCTGTTCACTGCAACGTGTCTGCAACCCAGTATTTAACAGCCCGAGAAGACGATACTGACCATGATGGACCAAGAGTCTGATTTCAGTATAAGGCAAACTTCCTGCATGTTCATTTGGACCTCTGTATCCCATATTTTATCCACTCACTAGGGTTACCAGCTCTGGGTTGGGAAAAACCTAGAGATTTGGGGGGTGGAGCTTGGGGAGGGGACGGAACTCAGCAAGGTATAATGCCGTAGAGTCCACTCTCCAAGACTGCAATTTTCTCCAGGGGAATGGATCTCGGTCATCTGGAGATCAAGTCTAATAGCGGGAGATTCCCCAGGTGCCACCAGGAGTTTGGCAACCCTGCCGTTCACCCACCGCCCACATGTTTCCCAAACTGACTGTGCCCCGAAACAGATGTCAGGTGTTTCACGGAGGCGGCATCCCATTACCGAGAAGCGGATTCAATAATTTATCATCTTTCCAGCGCGTCCTCATTTCCAGACAGTTTTACTGTGACGGCAAAAGATCTACTGTTACAGACCCGGCTTCGCTGCAAACAGGTTCCGTCGATGAAGGTTTTATTGCATTTCAAAAACACCCCCCCCTTCCCTCTACACCGCCCCAGACCAAACCCCTCAGCCTGCTTATTAAAGTCCCCGATGGACTTGCCTAATAGGTTTTGCATCACAGGCTCTCTGCTCTGAGCTCCTTACAGCTTCTAAAGAGGGCTTCTGAACTAATACATCGCTGGCATAATGGGGCAGAGTTTCCACCGAATTCAAGGCCCGGCAGTAAATCACCCAAATGCGACACTCAGCTCAACTTTACTGTTGGCCGGCAAGCCTGCGGCTCTGGCCAAAGCCTTACATCATGCAGATAAGCCGTTCAGAGACCCGCTTGCCCAGGAAAGCAAGAAGAAAATGGAGACAGGATTGCTAATGAGGTCATGGCTGATAGCATCGTAAGACAGGATTCTGGGAAGAGGATGTGTATGTGTGAGCTAAGGGAAGGGACGGAGATGGGAGAGCCTGGCCAGCTGATGTCGAAGCGATTGTTTGCAAGGAATGGCCTGTGTAAAGAGACGGATGCCATGCTGCGTGTCTCTCTCTGTGTGTGCTTTAAAGCAAACGTTCTGCACAGAGCAAAAATCCAGCAGCACCTTAAAGAGGAACAAAATCCACGGCAGGATCAGTTAAATTTTCTTAGTCTTTAAGGTGCTACCAGACTCTTGCTCTTTTCTACTGCTACAGACAGACTAAGATGGTGACCCGTCTTCAGCTATTCTGCACAGAATTCAGCAACCAGCATAAATGAACCAAAGGTTCACGGACTGTCGTATTTCTGCCGGTCATGGGAACAGATAAGCAAGGAGAAGGCTGCTAGTAACAGGAGAAGACTGCCACTATCTCAAGCTTGTCATTGGGGATGGCTGGCCCCTGCTCTTTGCTAAAGGGACAATTTTGCTGAGGACGCTTTGGCTTGAATTAAACAATCATTGGGAGATTATTATCAGTGAAATATCATTTGGCATGTGATTGCATCTCTGGAGGCCTCGTTTGTACTTTGTTTCTGTGCCCAGTGGTCTCACTCTGGAAAAATTCTTTCCTGGTCCATTTTGTATCCATGTTGTATAATTGTATTGGATTATGATATAAGCCGATTTGTTCCTCATTGTGTTTGACCTTCACACAGTCTCAGAGCGGCTTACAAACTCCTTTCCCTCCCCCTCCCCACAACAGACACCCTGTGAGGTAGGCGGGGCTGAGAGAGCTCTGAGAGAAACTGCTCTTTTTCAAGAACACCTCTGACAGAACTGTGGCTTGCCCAAGGTCATCCAGCAGCTGCGAGTGGAGGAGTGGCGAATCAAACCCAGTTCTCCCAGATTAGAGTCTGCGCACTTAAGCACTATACCAATACAGGCCGAAACACATCAGGTCAAGTCCAATGGCCCTTGTGTCTAAGATTTTGGAATTTTTACATGAGGTGTGATTGGGCCCTTATATGTTTTTTAATTCTTTGCTAATAAATACATGTATTTTTTATTATATACATTAAGTTTTTTGTTGTTGGCCCTCTACTCTGTTTAATGTACATCTTTAGGTTCTTGATCTTAGGGTTAAGTCCACCACCGCCCCTTTTTGGCCACCGTGTGAGACAGGATGTTGGATGAGATGGACTATGGGTCTGACCCAGCAGGGCTCTTCTGATGTTCTTAGGGTTAAGTCCACCACTACCCCTTTATGGCCACTGTGTGAGACAGGATGTTGGATGAGATGGACTATGGGTCTGACCCAGCAGGGCTCTTCTGATGTTCTTAGGGTTAAGTCCACCACCACCCCTTTTTGGCCACTGTGTGAGACAGGATGTTGGATGAGATGGACTATGGGTCTGACCCATGAACTACACCCCTTCTTAAAAGGGAGCTACTGATGAACTGCAGGGGTTCAATTAGCACCAAATCATCTGGGGGACAGGAAACTACTGGCATTGCTTCTGGGATCCTCACTGCCACAAGTCAGCTGACAGTGATGTGGGCCCAGGAAGGGGATGGGTGTATCGCTCGGGGTCAAATAAAGCATATCTTGGACCAGCCCTGTTGTGGCTCCAACCCACACATCCTAAGAAACCAGCACAGCCTGAACAGCTAGATAAAAGTCCAGTAGCACCTTAGATGGCCTGGATGGTCCAGATGAGCCCAGTCTCAGAAGCTAAGCACGGTCAGCCCTGGTTAGTATTTTGATGGGAGACACCCACCCACCCCCAGGAATTGTTGGAGTGAGCGACTCAGCATGCCTGGACACTGGGGGAGGGTGCTACATCATTCTGAATTATAGGTATAGGAGAGCCAGTTTGGTGTAGTGGTTAAGTGCGCGGACTCTAATCTGGGAGAACTGGGTTTGATTCCCCACTCCTCCACTTGGACCTGGCTGGATGACCTTGGGCAAGCCCTAGTTCTGATAAGAGCTGTTCCTGAAAAAGAGCAGTTTCTGTCAAGAGCTCTCTCAGCCCCGCCTACCTCACAGGGTGTCTGTTGTGGGGAGGGGAAGGGAATGGAGTTTGTAAGCTGCTCTGAGACACCTTTGGGTAGTGAAGGGCGGGGTATAAATCCAATCCCTTCTCTCTTCTTCTTCTCTTTGAATGGGAATTCCTCTCTTTGTCTTAACCTGGTAGCTGCCCTCTGACCCCTCCTCTCTGTCATTTTGTCCTCTCACTCTCTTCACATGGCCTTCCACGGAGTCTCAAGTGTCTGCAGGTCTCTCCTGTAGAGACAATGCCCTCATACTCCTACACACGTGATGCCGGACAAGCTGGCCAATTGTGAGAAGGAAAGTACTCTTTAGATTGGGCTTCCCTCTCTCCTTTCAATTGTAACCGTGAACTGGATCTACTCGAATGAATGTCAGTTTACCTTTTTTTGCAATATAACTTCTTGGGAGATTTATTGACTGCACTCAGCATCACGCTTCTGTGACCGGGCAGACTTTGTCAGGAGCTCTGACTCTCGTCCCTTCGTCAGGAGCTTTGAGTCTCAAAAGCTTAGGGTTGCCATCCTCCAGGTGGTGCCTGGGGATCTCCCGCTATTACAACTGATATCCAGGCGACCGAGATCAGTTCACCTGGAGAAAATGTCTGCGGTGGAAGGTGGACTCTGTGGCATTATATTAATTAATTAATTCATTCATTAATTTATACTTTCAATTTCTATACCGCTCAATCCCGGAGGCTCTGAGCGGTTTACAAGCATTTTACATTCCTAACTAGGGCCAGATATAATGTATATATAGGGAGGTGAGTGCCTACCAGGCACCCTGCCAGTGTGTTTGTTCTTTTTCCTTCTGCCACTTTCCTTACGGGGGAGTCTTGTCTCGGCGGGCTCCGCAGCGGCTCCTTCTGGGGAGGCTCCCCTAGTCTGCAACTGTATGACGACTTTCCTGCGCTGGCCTCTGTCCAATTGGCTCCGGCCATGCAGCGTCGCCGCGTTGTCGCGTCTCAGGGCCAATCCCCGCCTGGAACGATTGCTGCTTGGTGTTAAATCACCGCCATGTTCTTTCACCGGATCGCTCTACCGCCGCTGCCACCACCGCCATCGCCACCGGTACCACTGCTCCACTCCTCCTCGTCGCCACAACGCCGGAAGGCGGGTGCCCCCCTGCACCTAAGGCAGGTACCCATTTATCTACTTGCTAGGCTTTCGAACCGCTGGGTAGGCGGGAGCTAGGACAGGGGCCGGGAGCTCACCCCGGCCGCAGTGGGACTCGAACAGCCTTAAGGCTGTTCATAGATGGATTACCTGCAGGCTCCTTTACCGCCTGCACCACCGCTCCCACTGAAGTCCCTCCCTTCCCCAAAACCTGTCCCCTTCAGGCTCCACCTCCGAAATCTGGTATTTTTCAAGTTAGAGCTGGCATGCCCCCAAAATCTTGTTGGTCTCTGAGGTGCCACTGGGCTCAAATCTCGCCGTTCCACTGCAGACCAACACGGCTGCCTGCGGAAACTGGCACAGCCCGCCTTCCGATGTGCGTGTCACGCCACCAGAGCATCGAGCTGGCTCCCAAGAGAGTGTCTGAAACCTCACGGAAGAAGAGAAAAAGACGACAGGGTTATTCCACCTGACATGCAAAACCTCTCTATGAAAAGGGGAGGCATCTTTCTGCATCCCGTCACGGGCTGAGACAATTATCGAAGAGGCAGAAAGCGGCTGAAGCTAAGCAGGCCTGGCTCCGGAAGCTGCCGGCCTGGGACGGGAAACTGCTTGGGAATGAAAAATTGGGAGCTGCAAGTTCCTCGGAGGAAGAGCAGAGTATACGTGCGGTAAAAAAAAAAAAATAGGTTATTGATTCTGTACTTAGATTACTGTATCTTTATTTATATGCCAATAAAAGGCTTTGGATTAAAATAGGTTACTCCCAGACAGAAACAAAGCTTTCCTTAAAATACGTCTCTCCCCCCCCACTCTTTTATTTTATCACTGAGTCCTGGCACAATTGTGTGTCTGTGTACATCACACACACCCCCACGCAGCGAGGGTGCCGTACAAATTACATCGGTGAGGAGCAAAACACTGAAGCGACAGCAGCCGCCTTGGTGGAAAACGGTCTTTAGGAGACTCGCTAGGATTCCCACAAACAGCCACGATCCTACAATAATACTTTTCCTCTCTGTGCATCGCACACAGCCACACGTGGTTAGGAATTATCCATTTTGTTCATCAGCTTCAAACCACTGGCTGCACCAGCTTTAAAAAACAAAACACAGTCTCTCTTTCCTTTCCCATTACATTGAGCTTACAAAATATATGAAACCTTTAGACTGGAAAACACAGCTTGAAACAAAGCATTCTGTCTGGAAGATCATTTTTGGTCAACAACACAAATGCTTTTTTTGAGACCATAGAATCACAGAATCCCAGAGTGGGAAGGGGCCATCCAGGGGCCATCTAGTCCAACCCCCCTGCTCCATGCAGGATCAGCCGAGAGCATCCCTGACAAGTGTCTGTCCAGCCGCTGCTTAAAGACTGCCAGCGAGGGGGAGCTCACCACCTCCCCAGGCAGCTGATTCCACTGTGGCACAGCTCTGACTGTAAAAAAAGGTTTCCCTAAGATCCAGCCAGTACCTTCCCGCCCTTAATTTAAACCCACTCTTGAGAGTCCTCTCCTCTGCTGCCAACAGGAACAGCTCCCTGCCCTCCTCCTCCAAGGGACAGCCCTTCCGATACTTCAAGAGAGCAAACCTCCCCTTCTCCAGACTGAAGATTCCCAAGTCCCTCAGCCTTTCCTTGTAGGGCTTGGTCTCCAGGCCCCCAATCATCCTCATCGCCCTCCTCTGCACCCGCTCCATTCTGCCCACATCCTTTTCAAAGTGAGGCCTCCAGAACTGCACACAAGACTCCAGTGTACAGTGGGACTATGACATCTTGCGATTTGGATGTTATGCCTGACCATAGGTGGTCAGCTTCTGTATTGGCCAAGACAGTGAAGGGCAGGATATAAATCCAATCTCCTCCTCCTCCTCCTCTTCTTCTTCCCTTCGCTCTCCTTCCCCCCCCCAGCCACCACCCTGAACAATTTTTTTCTAGAAAGAAATGTGTTTCTATGGCAACAAAGTAGCACTGTTATTAAGAAATAACAAATGCTTAGTTTACCATCTTCTCTCCTCCCGTAGAGTAACGGAGCCATTCGATGTAGCAGGTTGTATTCACTGTTACAACGCTCTAGAATCCGGTAGGGGAAGCAGAATGTCAACTTTCCCCCAAGAGTTTCCTCCGCTTCAGCTCGAGCGGAGCAAATACATATATAATGAGGATGAAAAATCAGCACCAGTCGATCAGTCCGCCAGCCAACACAACAATAGTCTAGAGTTCACTGAGGTGATATTGGCAAAGAGCCACGTCTGGATCAATTGCCTTCCGGTAGGAGAGAGACACTTAAGGGAAATCCGTTTGTATACACAAGCCAGGATCCATTTAAAGTAATTCCTCAAACAATCCTGTGGACTCTCTTGTTGTGTGTCATTTCTGACTTACGAAAGAGCTCTCTCGGCCCCACCTACCTCACAGGGTGTCTCACAGGAAAAGGAGATTGTAAACCACTCTGAGACTCCTTTGGCTAGTGAAGGGCGGGGGATAAACTCCTCCTCGCTCAGGTCTTGCAAACTGCAGTCTGTGCCTTCCTTTATAGAGTTAATCCATTTTATCTTCCTCTTAAGTAAGGGGTCCCAATAATATGTCTTTTCACATATCTGAAGAAGAGAACCACAGCTCACGAAAGCTCATATTGAAATAAGTGTTGTTTTTAAGGTGCCACTGGCCTTTGGCTTTATCAGGAAAAGTGTTTCTTCTTGGGGGACTATTTATTTATTTGGATTTATATCCCGCCCTCCGCGAAGGCTCAGGGCGGCTAACAGAGGCATAACGCCAGATTATAACAATAAAACAGAAAAAAAAATAACAATAAAACAGTATAAAATACTAAAAATACAAGATAAACACTTAAATAGGATTCATAAAAAGACATTTTCGGTGCTCCCCTACTCACTTCCAAATCGTAAAACCAAGATGGTGTTCTTAATGGTATAGCTACACAACAACAGCAGTGCATATCCCCACTGCCCTGTTGTCTCCTAGGAACGTCCCGCTCCCTCCGATGGTACCCGCACCAGCGGTGGTAGTGTGCGGAGATTATAGGGCGTTGATGGAACAGTAGTGGTGGCGGCTCCTATTCGAAAGCCTGGTGTAAGAGCTCCGTCTTACAGGCCCTGTGGACCTGTACAAGGTCCCGCAGGGCCCGGATCTCCTCTGGGAGCTCATTCCACCAGATAGGAGCCGCCACCGAAAACGTCCTAGCCCTGGTCATCGCAAGTTTGATGGTCTTGGGGCCTGGAACATCCAGGAGATTTTGGCTCCCCGACCGTAGTGCCCTTGGGGGAACATGCGGGGAAAGACAGTCCCTTAGGTAGTATAGTCCAGCTTTCTCACTTGGAATCCAGGAGGATTACAACACTGTGAGTCGATAGAATCGACAGGGATTCAACGAACAATGCAAAAGGAATTGGGGTTGTAGAACAAACCAGCAGTCGAAAAACAGAACTGAAGCAAAACGTAAATACTAAAATGACACATTAAATGACTCAAGAATTACACAGAAGGATCCTAGTTTCAGCAAGCTGTACACAGTAGTACAGAACACAGTTCCCTAATAAGATATCCAGGAAACTTTATGAAACATTTAAAAAGGTAAAGGTAAAGGTTCCCTTGCTCGAAAGCCAGTCGAATCCGACTCTAGGGTTGCGGTGCTCATCTCCGTTTCAAAGCCGAAGAGCCAGCGCTGTCTTCCCACCAAAGTGGTACCTATTTATCTACTTGCAATTTCTTGCTTTCGAACTGCTAGGTTGACAGGAGCTGGAACTAGAGACGGGAGCTCACTCCGTCTTGCGGCACCCGGGTCTTGAACCGCTGAACTATCGACCTTCCATAGCCTGCAGTTCAGCGTCTTAACCACTTGAGCCACCGCAACATTTAGTACAGTGCAAATCTATTGCCTTCGTATCAAAGTTGATGGTTGGATCTTCTTCCACATTTTTAAAAAAGTTCCCCACACAAAGAGAACTAGCATCTCAAGAAGAGGGTTGGCTAGACTCAGACTCCCCAACAGGACAGATCACTAATGTATAGGGTTACCAACCTCCAGGTGGGGTCTGGAGATCTCCAAAAATCACAACTACTCTCCAGACTACAAAAATCAGTTCCCCTGGAGAAAATGGCTGCTTTGGAGGGCGGACTCTATGGCAGTATACCCTGCTGAGGCTCCTCCCCTCCCCAAACCCAATCTTTCCCAAGCTCCACTCCAAACCTCCAGGAATTTCGCAGCCTGGAGTTGCCAAACCCTACATGTAAGAAGGTTTTGAGTATTCAATCAGGCGTTCCTTCCATGCCCAGAAGAACTTTACCATGTGCCTTATCTGACCCTGTCAACCAACACTTTGTTTCAATCACCCCAAAGCACCTGCGCGAAGGCAAGCCCATGCCTAGACTGCCCCTACTTAAGATGGGAAATCCAGCTTCATAGCCTGCAGCAAACTCTCTGGGCAGGTGGGTTGTAGGAGCAGTGGAGCCAGGGTTGCCAAGCTCCAGGGGGTGGCTGGAGGTCTCCTGGGATTACAACTAGGGTTTCCAACCTGCAGGTGGCACCTGGAGATCTCCCACTATTACAATTGATCTCCTGGTGACCAAGATCAGTTTCCCTGGAGAAAATGGCTGCTCTGGAGGGTGGACGCTAAGGCATTATACGTTACTGAGGTCCTTCTCCAAACCCCGCCTTCCCCAGGCTCCACCCCTCCCAAATCTCCAGGTATTTCCCAACCCGGAGATGGCAACCCAACAGCATACCGGATTCGCTTCAAGGTGCTGGCTGTGACCTTTAAAGCCCTTTATGGTCAGGGGCCGGCCTACCTGAGGGACCGCCTTCCCCCGCATGTTCCCCAGAGAGCACTGCGATCAGGATCCCAAAACCTCCTGGACCTCCCTGGTCTGAAGGCCGCAAGGTTGACATCGACAAGGACCAGGGCATTCTCTCTGGCGGCTGCGTCCTATTGGAATCAGCTCCCTAGCGAGATCAGGGCCCTTTGGGACCTTCCACAGTTCCGCAGGGCCGTGAAAACGGAGCTTTTAGGCAGGCCTTCCGATAGGGGCGGGGCCTCACTAGCTGCAGGCCCTGTGTGGACTCAGACCCAGAAGTGGCCTAGCATGGTGGCACCGCTGAACGTGTCTCCAGTTGCCCTTTACTGTTACAGGGCTCTTTTTGTAGAAAAAACCCAGCAGGAACTCATTAGCATAACAGGCCACACCCAACAGCAGGAACTCATTAGCATATTGGGCCACACCCCTGACAGCACAGCTCATTAGCACATTAGGCCGCACCCCCATGTTACCAGAAGTGTGGCTATCCAGCCACACCCACCTTTTGCTTGTTATTCTGTTTACCTTGTCTGTTGTCCAAACCCAGGGCCTTCTTTTGTAGCAGGAACTCCTTTGCATGTTAGGCCACACGCCCCTAATGTAGCCAATCCTAATGAGTTCCTGCTGTTGGGTGTGGCCTATTATGCTAATGAGTTCCTGCTGGGCGTGGTCAACTTGGGAGCCAGCCAGAACTCCGTTCCTGTGCGTTCCTGCCAAAAAATAGCCCAAACATTTGTATCACCATCGATATTAATGCTTTTAATCGATGTATTTGTAATTTTATAAGATGTATATTGTTTTATTAGTTTTATGGGAGCCGCCCCAAGCCCGCCTCGGCGGGGAGGGTGGGGTAAAAGTCAAATCAATCAATCAATAATATAAATAAATAAACCCTAATTACAACTGATCTACAAGCAACACAGGTCAGTTCACCTGGAGAAAATGGCCACTCTGGAAGGTGGACTCTATGGTATTATCCCCCATGGAAGTCCCTCCCCTCCCCAAACCCCGCCCTCCTCGGCCTCCACCCCCCCAAATCTCCAGGTATTTCCCAACCCAGAGCCGGCAACCACAGATATAGCCCAGCTGAACTGCTTCCACACACCCGGTTGCGATACTAAGTGCCACGGAGTCCTGCCTCTGACTCGCATGAAAGTCTCCCTGCCAATCCATAGGAGCTCGACACAAACCTTTCGACTGCCAGTAGAAAGAGGGGAGTCATGCTCACACGCTATTTATGGCTATCCGATCCGGGCCATAAAAATAGATCGTGTTGCATGAAGAGCAGAGAGTGGTCTGGATGGGGGGGGGGGAGTCAGGAATGGAGGTCTCCCGGGCCGTTCTGAACGGCAAAAATCAATCCAGTCAATTACAGCGCGGATAGATGGTGATTTGTAGGCACGATTTTGCAAAACATCCCCGAGTAAATACCGACTTCCCTTTGAAGCGGGCATCTCCATTTGCCTCCAGGTTCGTGGTTGCTTGACGTCAAGCAAAACAGATCAATACACCACATACGAGGCCTGACCTGGATCGCCCAGGCAAGCCCGATCTCGTCAGATCTCGGAAGCGAAGCAGGGTCGACCCTGGCAAGTGTTTGAATGGGAGACTTCCTTGGAATACCAGCTGGTTGGGAGGACAGGGGGAAGGCTTTATTCAGCCACCTTTCTGAATATCCTCCAGGCCCCCAGTAGGGGGTCAGTCACCAGAGGTCACCATGACTTCCAGGTGTGTGTGTGTCTGTGTGTGCGTGTGTGTGTGCACACGCGCGTACACACACACACAAATACAGGGGGGGAATGCCATGTATGAAACATGCACGGGGCCATCCAAGCAGATCCAAAGGAGAAACGAATCATCCAGCCTCTTACCTAATGCTGAGACAAACATCACACCTGTTAATGCAGGAAGCTACTAGGCCCAGCCAGACTGAAGGAGGAGGAGGAGGAGGAGGAGATTAGATTTATACCTTGCCCCTCACTTGGAGTCTCAAAGCGGCTTAGAATCTCCTTTCCCTTCCCCTCCCCACAACAGACACCCTGTGAGGTAGGTGGAGCTGAGAGAGCTCTTGACAGAAACTGCTCTTTTTCAAGAACAGCTGTGCCAGAACTATGGCTTGCCCAAGGTCATCCAGCAGCTGCAAGTGGAGGAGTGGGGAATCAAACCCGGTTCTCCCAGATTAGAATCCGCGCACTTAACCACTACACCAAACTGATCCTTTTAGACCACTACGGTGCTTTTCGACTGGCAGCGGTTCTTTAGGTCTCATGCCGATACGGTTGCCAGCGTCCAGGTGTTGGCTAGAGATCTTCCGGGATTAAAAACAACTCTAGTTTGCCATCTAGTGGTGCATAATGCTAAAAGAGCTAGAACTTCTGGCTGCCAGACAACCCTAGGATCTCCTGGCTATTTAACACACACTGTCATATGATGATTCTTATTAGACCTCAGACCACTACACACAGCTGTCCCCTCCTCCATTTTATTCTCACAATAGCCTTGTGTTGGACAGCCAGTAACTGGGCCAAGGTTGTAAACTTCATGGCTGACAATGGATTCGAACCCAGGTCTTCTCAGTCTTGGAAACTACATCAAACAGGCTTACCTCATTCTTAGAATCATAGAATCATAGAGTTGGAAGGGGCCATACAGTATGGCCATCTAGTTCATCCCCCTGGTCAACGCAGAGTCAGCTTACAGCATCCCTGACAAGTGTTTGTACAGCCGCTGCTTAAAGACTGCCAGTGAGGGGGAGCTCACCACCTCCCCAGGCAGCCCATTCCGCTGCTGAACTATTCTTACTGTAATTTCCTCCCCTAATATCCAGTCTATACCTTCTCGCCCTTAATTTAAACCCATTATTTCAAGTCCTCTCCTCTGCTGCCAACAGGAACAGCTCCCTGCCTGCCTCTAAGTGAAAGCCCTTCAAACACTATAAGAGAGCAATCATGTCCCCCCTCAACCTCCTCTTCACCAGACTGAACATTCCCAAGTCCCTCAGCCTTTCCTCACAGGGCTTGGTCTCCAGGCCCCCGATCATCCTCATCACTGTCTTCTGTACCCGCTCCATTCTGGCCACATCCTTTTTGAAATGAGGCCTCCAGAACTGCACATGGTACTCCAGGTGAGGCCTGACCAACGCAGTGGGAATATGACATCTTGTGATTTGGGATGTTATGCCTGTTGATTCACCCCAAGACTGCATTAGCCTTTTTTGCCGCTGCATCACACTGCTGCATCACACCGATTTAGCTTCCAGTCCACCCGTACCCCAAGATCTTGTTCACACACACACTGCTACCCAGCAGTGTGTCCCCCCATCCAGTATGTGCAGTGCGCTTCTCATTTTTGTTACCCAGACATTACCTTCAGTCCCCATCCCACACATACTTGTTTAGCACTTGTTTAGCATCTCACACATACTTATTTAGCACAGGTATCTGAAGAAGTGAGCAGTGACTCACGGAAGCTCATCCCCTGCCACAAATGTTGTTAGCCTTTAAGGTGCTCCTGGACTCTGGCTCTTTTCTACTGCTGCAGACGACTAACGTGGCTACCCCATCTTGATCAGTTTTCCCAGGCTAACCGAGATCAGATGCCAGAAACTATGCAAAACTGGATTATTCAAGAGGGCTTTTCTACACAGGCGTTGGGGTAGCGCTGTTACAAAAGCATTTGCAAAAACACTTGGATAAACCAATCTCTATGCCATACATGAAGCTGCCTTATACTGAATTAGACTGTCAGTATCATTTACTCATAGGGGCTGCGGTGGCTCAGAGGTTAAGACGCTGAGCTATAGACCGGAAGGTCGGTAGTTCGGCAGTTTGAGAGTGCCGCATGACGGAGTGAGCTCCTGTTTCTGGCCCCAGCTCCTGCCAACCTAGCAGTTTGAAAGCAAGAAAATGCATTCCGTGCGCCTCGGCATTTAGTCATGCCGGCCACATGATCACGAAAATGTCTTTGGACAGCTCTGGCTCTTCGGCTTGGAAACGGAGATGAGCACCGCCCCCTAGAGTCGGAATCGACTAGCTTTCGAGCAAGGGAAACCTTTACCTTTTTTTATCGTTTACTCAGACTGGCAGCAGCTCTCCAGGGTCTCAGGCAGAGATCTTTCTCATCGCCTACTGCCTGGTCCTTTTAACCGGAGATACTGGGGACTGAACCTGGGACCTCCTGCATGCAAAGCAGAGGCTCTACCACTAAGCCCCCCACCCAAGGTGCGCAGTATTCTGCATTTGTGTCAAGGACGAAGCTTTTGTGTGAACCCTCACTGTTTCCACCATACTTACTGGATAGGTGCTCACGAGTTAAGGAATAACACGGCCCCATCTCCTTGAAGAGCCAAATTTGTAAAAAAGCGGAGGGGGGAATAGGTTTACATCACCAGTCAAAATCCCAAAATAGCACACAGCAGAACGGGACACAGAGTGACTTCCAGCAGTTTCACATGACATCACTCCAAGGCTCCAAGGTTGAATCAGAGAGCCTGCTTTAGCAGCCGCCTAGAACAATCCACCTACAGCAATAATGAGATTAGGTGGATTAACCTTCTAGGGGGAAATGAAAAAGAGGGAGGGAGAAAGGAACATCGCTAAAGATTAGCCGTTTATCTCTGCTGCATCTCTGGTGTTACATGGGAACAGAAAGAGAAAGAAGGGGACTCCAACCAGCAGTCTCTACTTATGGGAGGAGGGCTTTCCAAATAACCCTAACCCTTCCTGCACGTTCCTTTTAATCCACGTTCACCGTGGTGTCCTCCAAGCAATTCTGCACTAAAACTGAACTGAACTTTCTTTTTAATCCAGTTTTTCCCCCCATTTGGCACTCAAATCGAATTCAGCCTTCTTTTTATTCCGGGTGTTCCCCCCCCCCCCCTAGCCTGCATTACGTGACCTCCCTTCAGTGGTCAGCCCGGTTTCAGCCTGCTGTCGCCCCGGGTTATTTGGATGCTGTTTTGCCCTGGACTTCAATTGCCATGGACTTCAATTAAAAGGAAGTCCTTCTTCACCCAAAGAGTGATAAACACATGGAATTCATGGCCACGGGAGGTGGAGGCGGCTACAAGCATGGACAGCTTCAAGAGGGAATTGGATAAGCATATGGAGCAGAGGTCCATTAGGGGACGTTAGCCACAAGGTATAGACAGGAACCTACAGTCTGGGTGCAAGTGATGCTCTGTATTCTTGGTGCTTGGGGGGGGCAACAGTGGGAGGGCTTCTAGTGTCCTGGCCCCACTGGTGGACCTCCTGATGGCACCTGGTATTTCTGGCCACTGTGTGACACAGAGTGTTGGACTGGATGGGCGTTTGGCCTGATCCAACATTGGGGTCTCTTATGTTCTTATGCCTTGACTCGAACACTGAGAAAATCGTTATGCCAATAAAGGTTTTCTGTTCTGTTCTGAGAAAATCCAGAGTGGCAGGAAAATGCGGAAAGGGCCCTTGTGTGCAAAGACAGGGCTGTCAGCTCTGGGATAAGAAATACCTGGGTATTTGGGGGTGGGGTCTAGGGAAGGCAGGGTTTGAGGAGGGGAGGCACTTCTGTGTGGTTATCATGCCATAGAGTCCACCCTCCAAAGCAGCCATTTTGTCCAGCGGACTTTGGAAGTCTGGAGATCAACTATAATAGCGGGAGATCTCCAGGCACCACCTGGAGGTTGGCACCCCTATGCAAAGAGCAGGCAATTACAGGCATCCTTCAAGAAACAGGACTGTCAAGTGTGTGACCAGTGATAGTCCCTCTCTGTGCAGTTTGGGCAGCCCGGAATGACATAGATCA
>NW_015174910.1:0-25010 GCF_001447785.1 Gekko japonicus
CTCAACCAAAGGCCTGGTTTTTATTAGGGTTGCCTACTTTACCCTGGAGATTTGGGAGCAGTGCTGCAGAGAGAGGGATTTGGGGAGGGGTTTCATTCTAGAATCTATGTCATGCCATAGAGTTTATCCTCTGATGCTGCCATTCTCTGTATGCTGGAGATCAGTTGTAATTCTGGGAACTCTCTAGCCTCCAGCTGGAGGCTGGTCATCCTAATTTTCAACCATAAATGATAGTACAAAGCCCAAAAATGTGGAGTAAGTTTTATTGGGATAATTAGTAACTGTGCCATTTGAAAAATGTTTTAAATGAAACAATAACAGCCCATCCTAGTCTAGTCCTTTTTCTGAACAGAAAATTAACTACTGTCTCAGTTGCAGTGTTTGGGTGCCTTTTGCTTTGCGACTGACCTGGCATTCTTTAATGAAATATGGATCCAAGTTAATTATCTTGAAGGAATCTGACACTGCTGACACAAATGGGTACCAAATACATGGCTTCAAAAGCAAGTAATCTTTTCCTGGGTCATAAATCCCAGCAAATCAGTCCATGTAATTCTATTTAAATTCAAACAACACACTCAGTAGCCACTTCAAAATGACATGAGTCATTAACTTTCAGACTATAGGATCCTGTTAAAGCATCTGTTGTCAGCTTCTGCACAAATTCAATTTCCGATGGATAGACCAATGGACATATAGACTTGATTTATTCATGCAATTCATTTTCCTGAAAGTTTTTGCAATACTTACTAAACAAGGAGCATATTTGAATATAATATTTAATGTTCTCTGATTTTTAAAGACATATGTGAAGGTTGTTTCCATATGTGGCATGCTACATTGCATTCTTACCTGCTTTGGTATCTAGGAAAAAAGGAGATTCAAGTACTGAAAACAAGTTGACTAGGCAGAGACTTTCAGGGACAGTTTTACAGAACAATTTGCTCATATGCATACTTAGGCTCTGGGAATTGTAATTGATATGTTTTGAACACAGATTCTTGGGAAACACTGAACATCCATTCTTTGAGGGGAATCCTATACTTATTTTCACTGGATGAGGACTAAATTCCTGTGATGTTCTTCCTGCATGGATGGAATCCAAAAAAGCACCGGTATTGTAGATCAGTGCCAGCACTGGACCACAGGAGCACCATATAACATTATGTACTATCAGTATGAGGTTGCAGGTACGTTGAGCAAAATAAATGGAGTTGTACTGTGAAAATATTTGAACTCTGAAGATATCTCCCCCATGTAGGGAGGTATATCACAGATGCATTTCCAGTAATATGAAAGTGTCACAGAGTGGCAGTGGGGCTTGCAGAGGCATGCTTGGGAGATGGCAGCAATAGGCTTAGTTGGCAGCTATATAAGCAAGCCCCCAGCAAGACCCATCTTCTTCCCAAACCACCTGGTGGGGGAAATGGTAGCAGGTAGTAATGTGGGTCCTGGTCACCCATCCTGGAATGAAGGGGGGGTGGAACTGTCTGCTGTTGTTGCTAAGGCAACAATGACTCTAGGAGCTTTTTACATGTGGCTAATATGGTGACATTCTCAGGTGTGAGGTCGTGATTGGTGGATGCCAGTGATGTTGCTTGGAATTCTGTGGGATGTTCTATAAAATGGAGGCAGGAAAACTGTACAATCTAAGCTCCTGTGGGATCAAAAGCTGACAGATAACCACCATGAAAATTCCAAACACTCTTCTTGAAGTGAGAGTATCATTCTGATTCAAAATATAGTTTGGAATCAGCCCCCACCCCGCCTTAACCAGACGACATTTCATTAACTTTTCAAATCTGGTTTTTGTTCACGTAATTCATTGTATATATTTATGATCTTGGTATCTCAAATGAAAATATAATATCTGAATGGATGCTAAACATGCCTACTCATTATCTCATTTGTCTGTTTTAGCCTGCATTAATTCACTGTGGAGTGCTGAAGTCCTCAGTCAAATCTTAATCAAATGGTGGAACATAAATATGTACCTATTCATGACATGGGAAAGATGTTATCTTCCTTGTTGGATTAATTAGAAGAGAGTCTGTTGGATTAATTATAAAAGAGAAGGTCATTATAATGTCCTACTCTTACCAAAATGAATTGAGTGTACTTATATAGATAATCTCGTCAAATGCATTTATTTATCAAATGAACTATCAAGAACGTATGCCTAAATTAAAGAGGAAAATGTGTAATCATTAAGGTGCAATCCCCAAGATCCTGCATCTGCAAAGAAGCATGCAGAATTGTTCCAGAGAAGCTTGTATAGCTCTATGATTGGGTGGGACTTTTTTTCACCTGCAGAAATAAAAACCCTTTATACAGAGCTTTGCATTTTCTTACTTAGAATTACTCCTGTAGGCTGTGCCTCAGAGTAAAGAACTTAGGGTTGCCAGGTCCCTTACCTTTTTTGGCGGTGGGGAGTTGGTCCCAGTCTGGGAAATTTGTGTTCACGCGCCACAATGATGTCACCCAGAAGTGACACGGCTAGACACACTGCTGGTGGATGTTCTAGCATTCTGCTTGAAAACTCTATGATACCACAGAGTTTTCAGGCTGAATACTAAAGCACACACACACCCCGGTGACGTGCTCAGTGCAATGATGTCACCTCCGGGTGATGTCATCACTCTGGGCATATCAGCCAGATTTGGGCACTTTGGGGGTAGGGTTCCCCCAGCCAGCAGGATCTAGGTCAGCAGGTCAGGGGGCCTTTGAGTGGGCAACCCTCTCTGGGGACCTGGCAGCCCTAAAAGAACTGCCGTAGAGATACAGGTTTCTCCACAAAGTAGATTGCTGTTGGGTTGTTGCAACAGATATTATCTCAGGGCAGCAACACCTATGATCCCCTACTGTCTCTGGGCCTCTAGGCCTTTCCATGCCCACTTCTCTTAGAGGAGTAATAATCTAACAGTGCTATGCTAAACCAAGTTATACCCTTCTAAATCCATTCATGTTACAACTTTGTATATGCCTGCATAAGGCTAAGGCCCATGAGGTCATTCTGAATTCACACCTATTTATTTAAAATTTATTTTATTTATTATTTTATTTTATTTATTTCTATCCCACCCATTCCAGCCTAGGCTGGCTCAGGGTGGCTCACAACAAAATAAAAACACAAATCATGACATCAAAACCACTCTCTGTCCCCGATCCTGGAGAAAGGAGGCAAGCCATTGAAGGGCAAGCCCCCGTATCCCCACATTGCAGTTGTAATGGTGGTTGTGGTGGTGGTGGCTCCAAAAGCCTGGCGGAAGAGCTTCATTTTGCAGGCCCTGTGGAACTGTAAAAGGTCCCACAGAGCCCTGATCTTCTCTGGGAGCTCATTCCACCAGAGTGCAGCCGTCACTGAAACAGCCCTGGCCCTAGTTGTTGCTAATCTGGCCTCCTTAATACTCGGGAGGACCACTCGATTCTGGGTTCTCTCTCTCTGAGAGTGCTCTCTGGGGTACATGTGGGGAAAGGTGGTCCCTCAGGTATGTCGGACCCTGGCCATAAAGGGTTTTCTAGGTAAGAACCAGCACCTTGAAGCGAATCCGGTATGCTATAGGCAGCCAGTGCAACACCTTTAGCACAGGCTGGATGTGCTCCCAAATTGAGAGTCCCATCACCAGGCTGGCTGCGGCGTTTTGCACCAGCTGCAGCTTCCGGATTTGCACCAAGGGTAGCCCCATGTAGAGGGCATTACAGTAATCCAATCTCGAGGTGACCATTGCATGGATCACTGTTGCCAAGTTGCCACGTTTGAGGAAGGGAGCCAACTGCCTTATCAGCCGGAGATGGTAAAAGGCTGACTTGGCAGTGGCTGCAACCTGGGCCTCCATTGTTAAGGAGGCATCCAGGAGCACCCCCAGACTCCTAACCTCCGATGCTGGCACCAATGGTGCCCCATCAAAGGTTGGAGCAGGATCCCTACCCCTGGACCGCTGAGACTCAGGCACAGGACCTCCGTCTTTGTCAGATTCAATTTCATCCAGCTCAGCCTAAGCCAACCAGCCACAGCTTGTAACGCCTGATCTAGGACTTCTGGTTTGGGGTCGGACTGGCTGTTCAGCAACAGTTAAAGCTGAGTGTCATCGCAAACTGATGACAACCCAGTCCATACCTCTGAGCAATCTGGGCAAGAGGGTGCATATAGATGTTAAAAAGCATTGGGGACAACACCGCCTCTTGTGGCACTCTGCATTCCAGTGGGTGCCTCCGGGACAGCTGATCCCCCAGCACCACTCTTTGTCCCCAACCCTGGAGAAAGGAAAAAAGCCACTGTAAGGCTGGTCTCTGGATTCCAGTGTCGGGTAAGCGGTGGAACAGTAGCTGATGGTCGACCATGTCAAACGTGGCTGACAGGTCTAACAACAACAGCACTGCCAATCCGCCCTGCCTTCGGAGGTCATCTGTGAGGGCAACCAGTGCCGTCTCACTTGTATATCTACTTTTGTCCCAAGACGAGAGTCCCAAGGCAGGTAACCACAATAAAGAAACAACTGAATAAAACGATAAATAAGAAAACAACCAATATACATTAAAACCATAGTAAAAGTAATCTAAAACACTTTCTTGCCCACTAGCAGGATATTTGCCCTTTGCTCAGGCTCAGCTATGCCAAAAGTTGTATGGAACAACTTTCTCTCAGCCTTGTCAGTAGAAGTCCCCTGGACATCTTTGAGGAGGCTGTTCCACAAATATGGGGCAGCCACTGAAAAAGCCTAAGCTTGGAGCATTGTAGAATATGCCTTACCCAAAGGGATATTGACAAGAGACCTTGTTGAGAAGAAAGAAGCTGCCATGTGGGAACTAGGGTTGCCAACCTCCAGGTGGTGCCTGGAGGTCATCCAGAATCTCAGCTGATCTCCAAACTACAGAAACCAATTGCCCTGAAAGTAATGGCTGCTTTGAGGGGTAGACTCTATATGGCATCATATCCCACTGAGGTCCCTCCCCTCCTCAAAACCCACTTTCTGCAAGCTCCACCCCCAAATTTCCAGGAACTTCCCAACCTGGAGTTGGCAACCCTAAGGGAAACATACAGGGAAAGACAATCCTTCAAGTGATGGACTTTAAAGCTGAGCACAGCACCTTGAATTGGATGCAGAAACTAGCTGGCAGCCAGTGAAGGGAGCTGAGAATTGGAATAACACGGTCCTGACGGCAACCCCAAATTGGTTGCTGCATTTTGTACCACCTGCAGTTTTTAGATTGTCATCAAAGGCATCCCCATGGAGAGCATTTTACAGTAATCTATGTGGAGGTTAATGAAGGTCGGCCAGCAAGGCAAGATCAGGCATCTGTAACTAGGGTGCAGTCTTCTAACTAAACACAACTGAGGGGGGGGGGATTTGTTGTCATGGATGCTTATTTCTTCTAAGACCCACAAGTTTTTCAGTGATAGTTACACACATCAATAATAGGAGTAACTAGGGATGCTAGTCCCCAGGTGGGAGTGGGGGCTCCCCCCAGATGCCGGCCAACTGACGGCAGGGGAAGCACTGCCCCAATAGTCGTCTGCAGCCCCAGCCTCTTTCTAAGCGGGGGCCACTGGCTCTTTATGAGTGGGGGCCACCTGCTCCTGCCCTACAAGTTGCAAATTCACAGTCCCCCAACCCCCCAATTTAAAGTTTCCCTTTAAATGGTTGGGGTAAAGTGGGGTGTGTGCGTGCATGGCACTGCATCCCCAATGCGATGGTGTCACTCTGAATGACATCATCATGTCTGGGATGGCCCTGCCCCTTCCTGGAATGCCCCCCAAATCCCTCCATCGGGGAAAAGATGGAACCTGGCAACCCTAGGAGTAACAAACCCATTTAAAGCAATGGCCCTTACAGCTAGTAACACCTTCATTTCATCTGTTATTTTGTTTGTTCTTCCTCAGCCACTTTGGGACCTTCTGTATGCCAAACAGATGCTCTGCTACTGAGCCACAGCCCCTCCTCTCTGTCTTCCTTGGCATTCTTATAGTGAGTTGGTTCCAACACTGACTGATAGATTGCTATTACTTTCTACTTTCCTACCCACTGGGGACCCAAAGCAGCTTACAGTACAGGGGAAAACATACAACAGGAAGTTGAAATGATCAGAAATAGTTTGTTGAGGTTAACCAGGGTTACAAGCAAGTGTTAGCGCAGCGGTTCTCAACCTGTGGGTCACAACCCCTTTGGGGGGTCGAACAACCCTTTCACAGGGGTCGCCTAAGACCATCGGAAAACACAAATTTTCGATGGTCTTATGATAGCAACGAAAATAATTTTATGGTTGGGGGTCACCAAAACTTGAGGAACTGTATTAAAGGGTCGCGGCTTTAGGAAGGTTGAGAACCACTGTGTTAAAGTAATATTTCAGTGCATTTCAGCACAAAATACTACACAGCCCACCAATACCAGTACCCAGTTTTGGCATCTACAGTTACTCTCACAGAGCAGTATGTATCCCGGAGAAGTGGAAAAAGAGTGAAAGAAGTAATCAAAGGATGGGGGGGGGGAGAGAAGAGATAGAGGAAGGGAGATGTTACCGATACTTTTTTGTTCCGGTTAAGTCATCTGGGAGGTTAAGGTGTGTTGGTTGTCAGACAGGGACACCAATTTGGGCTTGGGAGGGGACATATAAGGAAAGCAGCTTGGCAAGGGAGGGGAAGCAAGTGTCCCAGCAGTAATTCTGGGCAATAAATTCAAAGAAAAAGGCTGGGTCTGATCAGTATGTCGAAATCCAGGTTAAACAGAAAGGAGCCAAGGAAGAATGTAGGTACCTGCAAGCATTAGTTTTCAGTGGCAGGATGGTATGTGTGCAGTTTGGTACTGGGAATAGAATTCAGTTACAAGGCTCAAGCATGACAGAAAACTAAGGGTGCATTCTGTGAGTTTTCCAGGAGGCAGAAACAATCTGGGAAAGTGAGAGTTAGTAAAGTTTATTTATACAGAATGAAATGCAAAGCATAGTGGAGGAAGCAGGCTTGGGTTGCCAACATCCCAGAGCTTCCCTGGAATTACAACTGATCTACAGAAGAGGTTACATATTGTGCTGCTAACATTGTCGGCTTCACCTGACATAAGAATTTACCAGCAGATCCAATGTCTTATGGACAGCACTAGCCTACTGTTCTTGAATTAAAAAGCAGTAGTTGTAGTTTCATCCCATTTGTATTTGCATCCTGCTCAACAGCCAGAAAAGTAGAACATTTATGTATCCCAAGATAACATAATGCTTACTGACTGAGAGGCATAGGGTATGCGTGAAATTTCCCCATGTATTTGTGTGCCTATTTCTACTTTCCTGAACACCTATAGGTTATTTACAGTGGCCGAGAGTCCCATTGGCTCTCAGCCGTGGACCTAGTCCTCTGGTTGGTGCAGGCCAGGATCCGCTCCGCTATTGTTCTGTGGGAACGAAGCTTTGGGCTTGAGCTTGACCACATGGCCCAACGGTCACGCACATGGTAATGGCGGATACATTACAGTCTGCTTCACCTGACGTTAGAATTTACCAGCAGATCCAATGTCTTATGGACAGCACTAGCCTACTGTTCTTGAATTAAAAAGCAGTAGTTGTAGTTTCATCCCATTTGTATTTGCATCCTGCTCAACAGCCAGAAAAGTAGAACATTTATGTATCCCAAGATAACATAATGCTTACTGACTGAGAGGCATAGGGTATGCGTGAAATTTCCCCATGTATTTGTGTGCCTATTTCTACTTTCCTGAACACTAGCACTGCATACTGCTGACATCTGCCGAAGCAAGTATCTGATTTCCACATGGATCCCAGACTAATTTTGTGGATCACTATTTCACACTGCGAGCTCATCCGCCTCTTATTTCCTCACTCAAAAGCACAGCTGGGTGATTGCAACTGATCCCACTGAAAAGCAAAAACTGGGCTAGTGCAATTTGTTTCCCTTCGAAAATAAAGTTCAGGCTGTTTTCCATTGTTCCCCGTTCTAAAAGTAAAGACTGGGCAATCTCGTGTTATTCCTCATTTGAAAGCCTAAACCTAATGCCCCTTTTGAATAATTTTCACAATTGCCATAGTCATGTGATGTCTTGTCCATTGTGCTGCCAGCTCCCGGATGGGAAAACCCTGGAGATCTGGGCGCTGGAGACTGGAGAAGGCATAGGGTTTGGGAAGGGGGGGGATGCCAGCACTGTATAATGGCACAGAGCTGACCTTCAAAAGCTGCCATTTTCTACAGGGGAACTGATCTCTGGAGATGTGCTGTAATACTAGGAGCTCTCCAGTCCCCCATTGCCCCCCCCCCCGAGGCTGGCAACCTACTCCTGGGGAGGGAAATCTGCAGAACTATTCTGCAAACCTTCTGCTTCTTTACTACACTTTGGAAACATTAAACATGCAATTGTTGCTCTGAGTATGGGGAATCTCATATTTCCGTCATGCTCAAAGATGACCAGCTGTACAGAGCAGTTCTTTATCCAAATTCTTAAAATTCCAACTAAAATCACTGGTGGAACTTAAAAAGAACTGGGAGGAATGCCTACTGAACCAAAGGAGGAGTAGTCTGTTACTCTGTTTGGATGAGATGTTCGTCAGTCAGAAATGTAATGACTACTTCCCGTTTTTCAGTTTCCATGTTCCTTTTGTCATAGTTTTGTCT
This sequence comes from Gekko japonicus, assembly GCF_001447785.1. Classification (NCBI taxonomy): domain Eukaryota; kingdom Metazoa; phylum Chordata; class Lepidosauria; order Squamata; family Gekkonidae; genus Gekko; species Gekko japonicus. The sequence goes on from NW_015174910.1 coordinate 8,612, forward strand.
CTCCCTTTGAAAAAGCTCACAATCATGTCATTAGCATACAGCATGTATAAGAAGAAACAAAGGTTTAATAGCAGCTGCCTGACAAAAAGCAAATGAACGTTGGTAGGTAACGGTCATGAAACCTACTTCATTTCAGAGGTAGAGGGAACCTTGTCATAATTATACATGACACAATACACAGCTGCCTGACGAAAAGCAAATGAACATTGGTAGGTAACGGTCATGAAGCCTACTTCATTTCAAAGGTAGAGGGGACCTTGTCATAATTATACATGACACAATACATTATTTTGAGAGAAAGAACAGACAGGTAACAAATAATTATCTCATTTTACAGAATGAAGGTGGCAAGCTATATACAATAATGGTACCCAACAACAGTTCAGAAAGTTGCTGAATTGAATTTCCATAAGTTATTGCTGGAGAATATTAATACATCCACAGACACAGATAAATAACTTGAAAGAATTTTCTTTCCTGTAAATGCGTGGGAGGTAGGGGAGAGAAATACTTTAAAGTAAATGAAAGTTTTGTCTGTAGGTGATCTCAATTAAAAAAAAAAACACCTGTAAGGACAGGTTAGAGACATCAGTCACCTGATTTCCCATGAGAGAAAAGTGAGATTCTTTTACAAAACTATAAAATATTTAAAAGAAAACCACACAGAAATTGAAAACTGTATTTGTCCGGGGTCAGCACCTCCACCCCACGATTACCCCAGGGGTCTGCAAGCCCCACCAAAGACACACTGCACCAGCAAGCCTCAAAGCTGGGGAAATTGTCTGCAAGGTTGCAGTGACAATTTGATGGAGTCTACTTGGGAGTCAGCCAACTTGAAGGAGCCCAGCCAGCTCTCAGTAGCATGCTCAGCAGCAGAAGTCAACCCAGCCAAGTTTCTACCAGAGAGGCCCTGGCACTGAGACCCAGGGAGCTCTACCAGGGAGGCAGGGACAGCAGACAGCACTGACCTTCTTAGAGGAAGTCTGGAGGGGTGGCCAGCTCTTTAAAGAAGTTCAGGCGGAAGAGCCAGTGAGCTCACTAATCCAAGACAAGTACCCATTGGCCAAGGGGCCTGTCACTCCCCAGGACTGGGTTGGGGAAGGAAGATTGGATGAGCCTAGGGTTGGCCCTCTCTTGGGGAAGCATCGAAAAGGTGCACACAGGTGCAGTTAGAGAGGAAAAGCTAGGCCCATTGTCTGGCAGGGAGGAACAGGCACTTAGAGCAGTATGGGGAAATCAGGTGAAACAAAACCCCTTGCTATATTCTGAGGCTCTGTCCTGGGGCACTTGCCCAACAAAAAGCAACCCTGGGGAGTGTGACAGCTCTGGACTCAGTCTCAGACCCTGCTCCGGTGGATCCTGACAGTATCTTTATTGGAAAGTCTCAGAGTAAACTTATGGATAAAGATGTGCTAACCTGTACACTATTTTTGTCCTTCTGAGGTTCTCCCCCCCCCAAAAAAAAAAAAGAGTCTGGGTGACTGTTCTATGTTAATACATTAGATTTATGCTTTTTAAAAATCACTGGTTTTTTAAATGGAAAAAATATTTGTGCGATTTAGAAGTCTCTCCTAATTCACAGAGGTGTTCATGAGTTGTCATTATGCCCTTCTGTTTTGGTTTCTCTCCCTATGGCAAACTAAAAGATGCAGTAATTCCAGAGGGACAGTGATATTCCATCTGTTGCAACATTAAATTACCGTAATAAAATCTTAAGGTGCCACTAGATTCCTGCAGGTAGGAATTCTTTTGTATCTTGATGGCTGCCTAGAATCCACTGGAGGAAAGTGGGGCAAAATGATTTCAATACATAAATAAATGAAATGGGATTTAGAAAGAACCTTCTTTTCTGGATTATTGTACTTTGAGATTCATATCTTCATCCAGAATGAAATAATGCATTCCATTCTTCTCATTTTTCTTTCCTTTCCTTTTAGGAAAAAAGGTTTTAAATATGAGAGAATGAAATTAGAAATACACTTTCATGCAGACAGAGATCAAGCAATGTCCATGTCTCTATAAAATAGCCTTTAGTGGGGCAGGGAAATAAGGTCAAAAATAACCTACTATTCCTCCTGGCAAACTCTTTGGATATTAGAACCAAACTAAACATTAGAGCAGCCACTGGACTAAAGAATTTTAAAATGCTGTGAGGGTGCAATACTGATGAGGCCCATGGTGCAGTGGAACCCGGTATTCTTGAACTGCCTGTGTTAGCAGTCAAACCCCTCCTCCCACAGAGAGGCAGTTTAGTGGTTAAACAGAGATATAAACACCCTTCTTTAATATCACCCCAAAATGATACATGCAGGGCACTGCCTGGCCTAAAATAAACAAAATGGATGCCAGTCAGAAACAAGCCCAGGCAGGTATTTTGGAAGTGAGTCGGAGTGGCTGGCTGGCTAATGTTTCCCTTCCACATCCTGGAGAGATGCATAATTTGAAGCAATGGATCTCCGAAGACCTTTTGGCTCACCCAGGATTAATCCCATCAGCACCTATGTCCATTTCCCTAGCCTCATTTCCCTTGATTAGGCGACACTTAAGCCTACTCACCTGGGACTTCCGGTTTATGGTGACATGACAGCGGACGCCTCTCCCAGACCTCCCGTGGAAGTGATCCGCACACCAGTGGTTTGGAGGGGGGGTGACTGGTCGCCTCCCCCCTGGAGCCTTTGTGGAAGGCTCCTAGCCATGGGGCTTTGAAGGGTGGCCTCTTCTCCAGTGCATTGCTGGGAAATTGAGGCACTCTTCCACCCCGATGTTCCTACCGCTGCTGCATCCGTAATGGAACAAGAACCACTGACTGGGACAAGCATTGGAGATCGGGCGTATAAAACGTACCTTGAGTGAGGTCTTCAGACCATAAATGAACTGTGAGTCAAGTTAAGCTGAAATGCCAGGAATTTAAAAGAAAGCCCTCCCCTGGGAACAGCGAGACGAGCGAGTGGGGGAGGGGGCCCTCCCATACGCACAAAGAGGAAAGCTATTTGCCAAGGGGGAGCAGAAATAAAAGTGTTGAAATCTTTTTTAAGAGATCATCTAGAGCGCCTGTAAGCATTTGGGTGAATTTCAGAGACTTTAGCAAGTTCTTAGAAAAGTAAACAATCCAAAACATGGCAGGTAAAAAGACGGAGAAAGACGGACTAGCAAAAGCAAAACCACCAGGGAGCATGAGCCCGTGGCCAGAAGATACCACTGAGTTTTCTAAACTGCTAGTGGACTCTTTGCGCCCTCTACTGGACCAGACGACGAACATCAATCAACAACTGATAGCTTTAAACTAGAACTTTGCAGCTCAGCAGCTCCAACTGACTGAGACTACAAAAAAACCCCGGAGCAAACAGCTGAGAAAGTGAAGGAAATGGATGCCAACTCCAAAAAGGTTTTTAAAAAAAGGTCCAAATGCTGGAAAAGAAGCAAGCTTCAAATGAATATCAACTTTTGCAGCTACAAATGGAAAAAGCTAATCTAGTCCTCTGGTTCCAAGGGGTCCCTGAAGAAAAAGGAGAGAATCTAAAACAACTGTTGAGTGATGCACTAGCCCCAGTTACAGATTTAAAAGCGGAATATCTTGCAAGCGAAATGGATGTGGTTTATAGAACCTATTCAGTTTATATCAAGAACAATAATCTGCCTGGGGAGATAATGGTTAGATTCTCGAAGAGATATGTGAGGGATCAAATCCTGAAAGCAACTACAGGAACGCCCTTAAAAATCGGAGGCAATATTATCAGGTTTTTAAAAGATATTCCATTTGAAATACGAAAGAAGAGGAAGAAGTATAAAGACTTGATTTCATTTTTACAAACGAACAGCATTCCTTACAGATGGTTGACCCCCGAAGGTGTCATTTTCAAACTGCAGGATAAAAAAGAAAAGATTGACTCTGTTTCTAAAGCGCGAGAGTTCCTGAGACTGCAACTAGGAGAGTCCGGTGAGGACGGCAAGGAAGAAGACAGCAAGCCTAGTGATTAAATGGATTCTGCTACTTCCGATGAGGACTCTCTCTGAAAAGGGGGCAGCAGCCCCTAAACAAGAATATCAATTAAGGATTAGAAAAGATAAAACAAAATGAAAGCTGAAGAACTCTGAATGGTGCCTTAAAGCTTTTTTATTGTTAATGATGCTCTAAGGATTTTCTTTAAACAGTTAAAAAATGGTTTTAAAGATAAATAATATAGCTTGATTGACTATGATCAATGTAATCATAGCATTTGAGACTAACAATGATACAAGCTTTTGCAATGATCTCCTATACTTGGGGTTTTAGTTTGGTTTTCTTTCCTTTCTCCCATAGATGTAGTTTTCCCCTCCCTTTTTTCTCTTGTAGTTTGTAGAAAAATGCAATTAAAAAACCCCTCTGGGGATTAAAAAAAAAAAAAGCCTACTCACCTTTCCCACTAGCCCTACCCTTCCAACATTAGCAGGCCTTTCACACCTATAGTCCATCTCAGGGAAACCCATTAAGCCTCTCATATCTTTTCATCCAACTCAGAAAAGCCCATTAAGTTAGTGTTTTTCTGGCACATTTTGCCCTATAAATTATAGTATCCTGCTCCATAGTAGTGTGGGTGTATTACTGCTACCAACAGCATGAACCCCCAGTTTGTGGGTTTCTTTTCTTCTCTTCTTCCTGTGAAATGCTTGCCATTTTGCTGCTGCTTCTGTGGACCTATATAAGATCTGGTGATTATAGCCCTTTCTCCATCAACTATTTTTGCTCCTCCCTGATTTCCTCTTAGCCTTGTATGTGTTTAAGTGTGTTTGTGTGTGTTGTTGCCCTTTTATTTCTATTTCAATTAAAAAAACCTTTGTGGTTGAACATCTGTCTAGTTTATTTGAGAGTTCTCTTAAAACAGAAAAATCCTGGTATACATTGGCGGATATCCCAGTTACCCTCCCCTCGCTTTGTCTCCTTTAAGCTAATTTTGCCCAATTAAATAGGAGACTGCCTCTTTGGGTAACACCTGCACCTTTTCAAGTGCTGAAATAGCTGTTCGAGTTTTGGCACTTGAAAATGGACTTGGGGGGACATCACCTGATCTCACTGTGCCATGGTGGCCACATTCTTCTTTAAAATGGTGTTGATGGGTAGTCAGGCTAAGTGCTAACCAACTGGTAGGAAGAGATACCAATAAAATGAAGGTACATCTGTCTTGCCAAGATGAGAGAACAAGAGTCACAAAACTCCTCCCCCCACTTTCAGGACTGAGACAAGGAAAACACCTCTTTATGATAGCCAGCTTGGGTGAATGGGAGAGGGACATGGGACAGGCACAGGAAAGCAATGTAAGAACATACTTGCACAAAACGTTTGCTGGACTATTTAGAAGAAGACAATGTGATAAGAAGCAATTTTTTCATGTATTTGAAAGTGTTACTCTCAATTTGTGATCAAATTCTGTATTTGAGCCGAAGATTCACTGTCCATTATACCCTTAAGAACGTAAGAGACGCCAATGTTGGATCAGGCCAAAGGCCCATCCAGTCCAACACTCTGTCACACAGTGGCCAGAAATACCAGATGCCATCAGGAGGTCCACCAGTGGGGCCAGGACATTAGAAACCCTCCCACTGTTGACCCCCCCCAAGCACCAAGAAGAAAGAGCATCACTTGCCCCAGAGCCCCTATCTATACCTTGTGGCTAATAGCCACTGATGGACCTCTGCTCCATATGCTTACCTAATTCCCTTTTGAAGCCGTCCATGCTTGTAGCCGCACCACCTCCTGTGGCAATGAATTCTATGTTAATCACTCTTTGGGTGATTTCTCATCCTCTTCTGTTACTATCCCTCCTGCTATGGTAAGGGAACATGAAAATTCATTTAATAGATCATGCACAATCTTGCTGAAATCAGAAGAAATCTGTCATTGAAATGAGTTGTCCACTGTTTATTTGTCAGATCAAATTGCTGTCACTTGCAAAGTAATGAAACATGGGAAAACCATGAATGCCTTTGCCATCTTCAAACTTTGCTGTGCATTCGTAAAGCCTGTTACATATTTCAGAGAGTTGTGATTTGCTTGAGCTTTTTGAGCAGGTTCACACAAGACTGAGTGTTTAGAGAACTGATTAATTCTCAAAACAGCTTAGTCCAAGAGTTAACATATCTTTTGTAATACTAAAATGGCCCAAGATGCTGACTTCACATTTCACTCATCAGCTGAGTTTTCCTTCGGGGCCCTAGTCCGTCACACCCAATATTGCGTTCCTAACCAAAACATCTCTGGTTCCCCAGGAGAATTTGTTTTTTAAAAAAATCTGTATAAAAGAATAGCATTTTTACGTATTAAGTTCTGATATGAATTTTTGCCAAGATATTGATTTACTGTAATACATCATGGAGTTTGTTTTTCGTGCTCCTCTCTAAAAAATTCACACATGTTCACAATGGTACATTTGTAATATGGACAGTAGATTTATCTGGCTTTAACCATTACATTGCTGTCTAATGTATTTATCGTATGGAAATCCAAAAGAAATTAATTCAAAAAAGGGATGTTGCATCAACAGATGCACTGAATTTGTCCATATTGTCTGAGACAATGGGAGCCACTTATGGCTATGTATTGTTATTTCAGGAATTCAAATGGTTTTGCTCACACAATCTCAGTAATCCTTAACACAAAGTTGTACTGTAAGAAAAAAGGTGCTACAGAATGGTCACATTGTGGCACATGTGTGGCATGAAGTCTGACTTTGCATTCGGTTTACTCAAACACTCCCCCCCCCCAAAAAAACCTTACCAGTATTTTTTGGGTTTTTTTTAGATGAAAAGAAATTAGAGTTTCTTTTTGGCTACCAGTGTAGCTGAGCCTGAATATTTGGGTGCATCTTGGAGGAGGCAGTCGCTGAGTTGTGCTGCTGTGGCAGCACAGCTTGGAGAAGGCATTTAAATATACCTGAACCTGAAAAATACCAGTTTTTGTGCACACCCCTAATGAGAAGTACCTCCGTAATGCTTCCTTATCATTGCTTGCTTTGGATTGTTTATCTGCAAAGGGGTAACTTTCTGACCCTGAGGTATTAATAACATCAGACACCTCCCCCCACACCCACACAAAAATTCCAGTTAAGATCTGCTTACTGTAACAATCAACAGCAACCCAAGTTTGTTTTTCCACATGGGAAGATGTCATTTCCAATGAAGCATGGAGGAATGACATGTACTTATAAGTCATTAAGATGCTACACTCTTAACATATTAAGAAGCTACACATCTTAACTACTGGTAATCAGGACATTTGATGTCAGTAGTGTTAACAAAGAGATGCATATTCATAAGATATGCTAATCAAGTGATTTATTCTTAAAGACTGCATATTAGGTTATCTAGTGAGAAGCACTGGTGATTGTTATGTAATGTTTCTAAATTGAAAACTAAAGCAATTTAAAGGTTGTTATATTTTGCATTTTAAAAAATGATCCAGTATAAAAACGTTCTAGCAAGTTAAAGCTACATCAGGTACTCTTTGAGATCCTATAGGGTTTGTGGAAACCATGAAAAACTGAATATTCCCAAGGACTGCAAGGTCCTCGTATACTGCTAATTTTTATCTCTGGTACTGATTTTTTCACTTAGAAGGGTATAACTCTTGCTCGGATGGTACTATTGGTCATCCATAAAAGAAACTTAGGAAAGCAACACCCATAAAAAGTCAAAGAGAAGGTTGACCAATGTCATCTTCCCACTGACACAAGAGGAGGCAATGAAGCCAATGGTGTGGTACATTGAAATACATTTAATTTATTGAGGACTGCTTCCAGTCGTCAATGAGAACAGACACGAGCTAACTAGCAGCTTGTCTATGCTTTATTCCACATAGTCTTTAAGGGTATTTTCAACGCCCTTCAAGGGTTCTTTCGGAGGAAGAACTCTAGCAAAAAGCTTTCTTCAACTAACAGGCAGAACCGGCAATTCTGCCTGTGAATTTTGGAGCTGCTTTGAGGCAAAAGACTATGGAGGACACCCAACCCACAGACGGGCAATAGCCGAGACAGTGAGGAGCCAACAGAGTCAACAGCAAGATTCTTCAGTGGATATACTAACTGAAGCTAAGTATTGCTTAAAATCTTCCAGAAGGGGAGAATTCTAAAGATAATTAAACAAGACACTGCTTAAATTGTTAAGGGAAATCCAAGGGTATACCTTTAAGGCAGCCATTAACTTGCAAGTCAGGATTAACAATTTCCACAATGGGCCTTATTCCTAGTAAATAAATAAATCTTACCAACTTTTTAATGGTCTGCTTCTATTTATGGATAATTTAATGCTGTTCAGTGTCCAATGGTTTGCTTTTAATTGCTTGGTTTTAGACTCAGTTTTCAGCTCTCGATGTCCCACATCTTCATCCAACTCCACTCAGCCACACCCCCGCTCAGCGTCTCCTCTCGCTCCAGTCCCACTCCTCTGCCTCTCCTCGACCCCAATCGTTTCCCAGCCACAGTACCAAAGGGATAGCCTAGTTGCTCATTAGCATACCGTATGCTAATGAGCTCCTGCCGCTCTTTTTCTACGCAATGACCCCTGGTTAATACAGACTGTTCTCAATGCATGTTAGTAAGAGTATGAAAACCACAGCAGCTTAAAGGGGACCTTGCAATTTCTTTGTATGGCTCTCCTTTTCTTAATAAGTTATGTATTTTGTTATAGAACACCGTGATGAAGGATGAACTTTGAAACATTGAATAGTTCAGTTTATCCCTAATTAAAAGCTTGGGAAAAGAGATGTGTTTTTGCCTGGAACCTGAAAGAAAATAGGTACCAGAAAAGCCTCAAGGAGGAAGGTGAGGTGAGGTGCCACCACAGAAAATGCCCTGTCTCTAGTCAACACCCACCTCACCTCTATAGGCGGGGGGTCACAGAGAGCAGGCCTCTAGAAGCAGATCTTAACTGGAGGACTGGATAGTAAGGAAGGAGGTGGTCCTTCAGATACCATGGCCCCAAGATGTTTATGGTCTTCAGGGTAAGAACCAGCACATTGAATTGTGTCCAGAAACATATGGGCAGCTAGTGAAGATCTTTTAGCACAGAGGTGATACAATCCCTGTAAGCAACCTCTGCCAATAGCCTGGTCACCACCACATTTTGGATCAATTGAAGTTTCTAGACTATTCTGAAAGGCAGCACAATATAGAGTGCATTACAGGAATCTAACTTGGATGTGATCAAAGCCTGGGTCATACTTTCCAAGGAAGATTATAGCTTGCAAACTAGCCGGAACTGATAAAAAGTGTTACAAGCCACTGAGGAGACCTGAGCCTCCAGCTGCAGGCTGAGATCCAATACCACCCCAGGTTATGAACCTGCTACTGATAACAGGAAACTCCTGCCCATCCCACAAGAGATGTGTGATCAGCCAAGATCAGCCAAGAATGTTTGTTGTTTTGAAAAAGAACAGAATGCTCAAAACGCTGTCAAGGTCTTCTAATAATCTTTATGCTAATGCTAAGAAATGACCAGGAAAAATGATTTTTTTTCTCTGTACTCTGTAACCTATATAAGCTTGTGTCCCACCTGCATTCTGGGTACAGCTCTGTTTGAAAGTGCCCCTAGGTGCTTTGGCTGTACCTGTGCGCATAATAAACCGCTGTTGACTCTCCTTCCTGATTCTCTGGTGGTCCGTCTCAGAATTCCCGCTACATTTCTTCAGGAGTTCAGTCCCCTCCAGAACAAGCCGACTGAACAATCACTTGGGCCCTAAAAATTTGGGCCCCACATTTACTAAATTATATCATTTCCCATCAATATACTTTACTTTTCTTCTTAAAAGATCAGAATAGAGAATGTGGACTGAAGTGTCCAAGCAAACTGCAGTTCTTCCATACTGGTTTCTACAACTATGTACTCTGCCTATTCACCTTTCTCCTAAATGTATATTCACACTGAACATGAAGGTGTAAGGAATTTGATTGATATGGAAGAGTTGGCTGAATATAGTTAGGCTTTCTGTCATAACTGTTGATGCTCTATTCTCTACAGGGAAAATATTTTATCATGCATAAAATAATAGTCTCTCTATATAGCACATCCATCTCTGTATCTCCATGGAAATACTAAAACAAGTTTCCAAAGCCAAATTACTATCGAGGAAAAAAAGATGCTATTTGGCAAGGCATATGAAATTACCCTATTGAAAATAAGTAAAAGGTACTGACTACTTTTGGAGAAGGGCTTGCATTGGAAATAATGTGGGGTTTGCTAGTGAGAACATTTGCATCCTGAAATGTCAGGGTCTAATCAGAAGATACCTTAAACGTTAGTTGGGTTGGAAGAAACCCCAACCCAGCTCTCATTTAACATTGTTGGGAGAAAAATCTGTGTGGCTGCACGTGTCTGTGAATGCGTGTTCACCCATGTCACCCACACTCTCCCCTTGGTTCATGTGTCTCCTGAGTGTTGCCTCCTTACCAAAGGCAGAGGTGTAAGCTTGGAAACCACTAAGCGCTGCCAGAGACACAGAAAGGTCTCTTATTAAAATAAAACGTATCTTTATTAAAAGAAAATACAGTGTAAGATTTACCAACACAATAGACATGCAAGTAAAACCCCAAGAAACATGCAAGCAAAGTTCCATCCCACCCCAAAGCATGCAAACAACGAGAGGCCTCTCGGGTTGACTCCAAATTCTCAGGAGAAATAAGCCTCTCTCTCCTGATCCTTCAAGAGTCAACAACGATCTGTTGCATTTTACCAGTATTTATGCCAAATGTTCAAAGGAGTTCCTTTGATGATCATATCACAGTTGTAAATTAACACTTAGAAGTTGAAATTGTCTTGCAGGAAATTGCGTCCTTGGTCTTACACAACAAAAGTTCACATTCCACAGGATCAATACAGTGTCATTGTTTTCTCCTGGTGTTTCCCAATAATGGGAAATAAACTGTCCTTTTGGTGCTATCGCTGAGATGAAAGCGGGGTGTGTGTGAACTCTGTATCCCAGGAAGTTAGTCTTTTGGATTGAAGTCTGCCAACTTCCCAAATGGCCACACATTTTATTGCCTAGGAAATTGGGGGTCTCATCCCTGGGGAAACATTCATTGATTCAAATCCTGGGAATAGGATGTTGTAAACTTTGGAGTACACTGAGAGGAATGCTCTGCTTAGAACAAAGGGCTTGCAAAGACTCATGGTCTGGTGTAGTGAAACAGGCCATGGCTGTCAGCTGTTTTTCTAGCAATGACAGAGATAGGTACATGGATTTTATAAACTATTTGGTTCATTTTAAACCCAAACCTTCCATATTTCTAAAACTTCTTACCACAAACATGTGACCCAATACTCACCTTAAAACTACAGGAGGGCCATCATCTCCCAAGTAAGTGTGATAGCAGGAGAGGCTTCATCTTTCACTCCCTTTCACCATGCACACTTTTGCTAACAGAAAAGGGACATGGGGGTAGCCTTGTTTGTCTCACTGCTGGTTCCATGTGTCTCCTGGGCCATCAGTGTGGAACCAGCAGTGAGATAATATATTCTTTAACATATCATCTAATCAGACCCCCCAGAAAGCTTGGGAAGAGGTAGCACAAGATGAGACATATTCAGTGGAATGACAGAAGTGTGGGAACCTTCATGAATTTCTCAGGTAGTCCGTTTCACAGGGTGGGAGTGACAACAGAGAAAGTCTGGGTACATGCAGCTGTTCTTTTTACCCATTTGCAGGGCGATACCTTCAGAAGGCTTTGCTCAGATGACCGAATCTGTCACTGTGGAGGTTTGCAGGAGAGGAAGTCCTGCAGATATGTTGGTCCAACTCCATGAAGGGCTCTGTACATGATAACTGGTATTTACACAAAGGTGGGCCCACAAACCTCACAGGTGGGGAATCCCCTCTCCCACACACACTTTCCTGCCAGGCCCGAGGTGGCTCTCTGGCTCCCCTGCAGTGGTTGCCAGGCCCACTGAGGCTCCTGGGCTTTGTTGCCGTCACTGGGCTCCCTGTGACTTTGCCATCGCCAGGCCTGCTGTGGCTCCCAGGCTTCCTCTTGCTGGGCCCGTCATGGCTCCCAGCCTTCACTGCTGTCATTGGGCCCATTGCTGCTGCTCCTGTGCTCTGAGGCAGCTGCTGAGGCTTCTGGGTTCCACCACAGTCAACCACAGCATTTGTATAGAGAATGCTCTTTTACTTATGGGAGAATTTAAACCCCCCAATATGGGTGGGGTTTTTTTTTAAGATTTCAGATTTCTCTGCAAACCTGGGGGGGTCACCCAAGTTTGCAGAAAAATCTGTTTAGTGTAGGGTTGCCAGGTCTTACCTGGTCACCGGTGGGGGAGTCCCACTCCTTGTCCTGGAGTTCTTTGGTGCGTGCATGAAGCATGCATGCTGCGATGACATCACCCAGAAGTGACGTCATCACACAGGGCATGTGGGGGGATGCTCTATTGTTCAAGAAAAAACTCTATGGCTTTTCCTTAAACAATTGACTGCCCCCCTGCAACGTGCCCTGTGCGATGATGTCACTTCCTGGTGATGTCATTGCGCTGGGTGCATTGCCACAGACATGGTGCTTTGAGGGAGGGGTTCCCCCCACCAGCCAGATTGGGGCCGGCGGATCTGGGGGTGCAAAACTGGGGAAACCCCCACCCCCATTGGGGGAATGGTAGCCCTAGTTCAGTGTAGATAGGCACAAATCAGGGCCACACCGGAGAAACAGATATATAGATATACGGTAATACATTAAAAATAGATTCCATGTTTTGGTTGGAGCTAAGGCAGTTTACAAGTTGAAAATGCTAGATACTGCTGCTGCAGAGAACTACATCAACACCTATCTAATTGAGAACTTGGCTACACATTACAGCAGCTCCAAAGGGAAGAGGCTCACTTTGACTTGAATATCTCCTACCCACAACTGTCCCTATAAATAGGGCACAGAAAGGCTCAATCAAGTGATTCACCCTCTTGGTTTTCCTTGCACTGCTAGGAAGGACTATGTCAGTGCTTTTTGTGTGTTAAAAATGCCAGTATGATATATAAAGTTATGCTGATTTCCACCAATTCCCTCCTCAGGACATTGGAGAGCCCCACAAAAAGTTGCTAGTCAGTAGTGGTAAGTACCATCATAATAAAAAGCCCTGCTCACAGTGATAGCTATTTCCTCCTGAGGCCTGCTTCTGTCATGCTGCTTCATCTCTCCGAGGTGGAAAAATTGAATTATTTTCAAGAAAATGGCTGAATCTTGGTTCAGGGCAGCCTTTGCAAACAGATGGTTCCAGTGTACAAATATAAGAAAGAATCTTTATTTAATGGCACTGAAAGCTGACACCCAAAAATAAGGGGGGGAGGATCATTTAAATAAAGGTAAAGAAGAATGCTAAGATGGCTATAGGTAAGTGAGTACTTATAGTAGAGCTCTGCTAAAAGGTACAACTTTGGATGACAAACGATCTTCTGTCTTTGGAATTTCTGGAGTACAATTATCTGAATTCCATTTGCTATTTTACTAAGATATATTAAAGATTCTGACAACTGTCCTAAAGCCAGAATATATCATTAATAATTTGCAGGCAACAAACAAAAAATATACTTTGGAAAAATCTGGAAAACAAAACTGATTCCATCAGTGCTGAATGAGTAAAAGGTGTATTTTTCTCCTCTCTCTTTCTGCTTAACAGGCAGGAGAAGGATCTTGCTTCTCAGTGGGGACACCACTAGATAGCTTGACTGTCTTATCCAATCTTCTCTAGCTCTTTTCAGTACATTGCCCTAAAGACTGCTAATTTGAGTCGTACTTTCTTTGCATAAAGCATCACTAAGCACTCATGAACATTCCGAGCAATGGAACACACATCAAAGCCTGATTATTTGTCCAAGTCATTACACAGAATTTTCTCTAGCTATTTTAAGTACTCTTACATCACAATAAAGTAGGCCTTGATGAGCTATATAATGCAACCATATGTAAGCTGTAATTTGCTTGACAAGTCTGAAACTATACCCCAGGGTATTTAACATATTCCTGGTCAGTCAAACAAGCTGAATTCTGTACAAAGTTTTTTGCCAATTTGGGGGGAGGAGTGCACTTAAGAATGCAATTTGGTCTAAGAGAAAAAATATAGAAAAAATATAGAAAGATAATGTCTTCCTAGAGAATTTCCTCCATAGAAAACAATTAAGGACTGTTGGAAATGTGTAAATTTTATTTATCCATATTCAAAATAGTTCTTAATTGTCAGAATTTTCCACATTCTTCATCACCAATGGGCATATCTGCATATGAGCTTTTCCATCTGTTAGTCTGACACTGGAAGAACAAGAGAAGTCCTCTTAAAAACAAATGGTACAGTCCAGCTTTGGAGGGCCCAATCCTGGTATCAACCCTTTGGCCATATAGCTAGTGCAGTGCACTTTGATTTAGCTATTGTTACCATGTCCTTTGGGCAAGTATCACGGAGGTGTGGCCTCTGTGCCACACGGTTACCAGGAAATGGAGGCACTGAATGCATGCATCTTAGTGAACTCAAACAATAATGACCAATGTGCTTCAGTATTATCTGCAATAAAGATGTCTCTCATTCCCTGGGGAGTCATAGATCCTGCTTTCCACCTCTCATTTCCTTTAGTCATTCGGTGGCACAACTTTAAAAAATGTGTATGTAGGACTGTATTTTCACTGAGGTTGTTCTAATTAAAGGTGATCAATGCAAACTACCTTGGAGCCACATAAATCTGGAAGTAGGCTTCTGTACATGTACCCAGACCTGGGTAGATAAAAAGGAGTATTGCATGTGCCATGCTTCCCCTTGATCCAGCTACCATGGCTGCACATGAGGAATCCAGTTTGAAAACAAGTAATCATACCAATCAGCAGCTCACAAGACAGAGAAGCAGGACTTAGTTCCCCCACTCCCCGAAATTACCAAACAGCTGATAAACACTTCTCTATCTATCCATTTGTCTGCCTTCCACTTTTCCATTAAACAGGGTACATCTCTAGCCATTAGGGATGGGCACAAACTGGGAAAATGGTGGAACAAATTTAGAGTCCAGTGGGGCACCTTTAAGACCAACAAAGTTTTATTGAAGGTATGAGCTTTCATGGATATACACACTATTTCAAATACATTGGAAGAAAGGTAAGGTTCAAACTTATGGATGGGTTGAACAGCAAATTAACGGGTAACACAATGAAGATGTTTTAAGATACATGAAGACAAAACTAAATAACAAGCTAAAGTTATAAGGTCAACAGTTGTAAACCAATAAATATGTCAAAATAAGACTGGTGGTTCATAGTTCATTTGATTACACAAACCATGAAGTTTCACAAACGTTTCCCATTTCCTGATCCAGTTTGTGGTTCATTTGGTTTGTCAGTTTGGGAGGTGGAGCAGGCTCTCTTCCACCTGTCCTTCAGGTTTGGCAAAGATTGGATTTGGGATGTCTGAGTTATAGCTTCCCAAAGCAGATGCCCCAGGAAAGCTTAGCTCAGCCACACAGCAAACAATTCTTCCTTACTCACTCTCACACAATGACTAACTGCTCTCTCTTCCTGCTGCAAAGTGAAAGCAGCTGAGTCAGGGTGTGGCATATAATCTGCTCCCATAGAGCAGAATGGGAGCTCCGTGGTTGTCTCCCAGAGCTGCCAATCAAGCTATGGATAATTGCTCTGGGTTTTTCTAGGGCTCTCTACAAGTCCACCCCCAGCATTGTTCTAGTAGATTCAATTGAATCAGCACATCGCACCCGCTTCCCCCACAGAGTCCTCGTCCGTTCCCGAGGTAGCAGAGTCACTTGACTTGGATTCTTCATCTTTACGTTCTACTTCCGGCCGGAGCTGACGTCTCAAAAATTCCTAAGCTTTGAAGATGGAGTCAATCTTCTCTCTTTTGCCATTAACTTTAAAAATTACACCTTCAGGAATCGCCCACCTGTACTGAATTCCATTAGTTTGAAGAAATAAGATCAGTTCCTTGTAATCTTTCCTCTTTTGACGGATTTCAAATGGTATATCCTTTAAAGTCTTTATGATTGTATTCCCAATTTTCAGTGGGTTTGCCAAGGTTGCCTTTAATACCGCATCTCTGGTCTGTATTCTTGCAAATCTCACCACAATCTCTCCAGGCAGGCCATTTCTCCTGATATAATTGGAGTATGCTCTGTAGGCAGCCTCCATGTCTTTTACTATTTCATCCACTGAAATACCTGTTACTGGAGCGATTATCTCTCCCAGAGTCTTCTTTAAATCTTCTTTTTCCTTTTCCGGCACCCCCTGAAATCTGAGAGTCATGTTAGCTTTTTCCATTTGAAGCTGTAACACACGAGTTTCCTGAAGTTGCTGTGCTGTTTCCACATCTGTCACTCTTTTCTTCATCTTCTTATTTGTGATATCCATCTCTGTAATTTTTACAGTTACATGCTCCACTTTCTTCTCCGTTTCTGCCAGCTGGC
>NW_015174910.1:25329-30245 GCF_001447785.1 Gekko japonicus
GTCTTTTCCCACGGGGGGGGGGGGGTTACTCCGTTTTAGTAAAAAAAATCTGTTTATGTTGAACTCACATTCATTCTTGGTCATAACTTGACCCCGCTCTCTTCATATGCTATTTCGCTCAATCTCCTGCACTTGTCCCAGTTATATTGGCTTGTACCCTGAGGTCACCCAGCCGGCTGGACCATCAGGGCAGAGGGAAGCCTCTATTCTCCAGGATCCAGCCGTCGAAGAGGCTAACCCTCGAGAGCCCCCTGGCCTGGAACCCTTCACCAAGGCTCCGTGGGGGTGCCACTTGAGGTGGCACCCCTCCAAGCTGGGGGGGGGTGCTAGTTGCCTCCTCAGACATCAAGAAGAGCAACCACCATCGCCGATCCACCCACCGGAAGTCCCTTTTTGTAATCTATCTCTAATTAATTGAATCTTTTAGTGTAAAGTGTCCCCCCCCTGTCACTTGAAATGAATGAAAAATGTGTTTTCCAATTAACTGCTTGACTCTTTTGTTTTCATGTTACCAACAGACTTGAACAAGAGAATTATCACCCTGGGAAACAATGAAACAGAAATCTCTTGAGTCATGAAGGAAGGAGTGCTTTTTCTCCCTCCTTGTCAAGGTAATTGTGACAGCCTGGGATTTTTGACAGCACCATAATAATTACTTGCTTTTATAAAAAATGTAAATCAGCACCACCACAAGATTGCAAAAGATGCACCTTCCACCACTTCAAAAGGCCCTGCTGTAACATTAATAACACAAATCAATAAATGCTTTTCTTAAACGAATTGATTATTTAGAGATCTCCCCAAGCGAAACTTCCATGGTTTCCCACTACCTTCCTTTTTTTTCTTTCAATGTGCATAGCTTTGAAAACTTAAGACATGAGGCCTTCTCTTCTTCAGAGTTTTAACACACCTCCTGTGCTGAATTGTTGGTGAGAAAAATTGCTGAGATTTGATATAAACATGGTGGAACTGGGACAACAATAGTGCTGGTTTGAAGGACAGCAAAGTTCCATGTTTCTGTTTATGCCTGCTCCTTGGGAGGAAAGCGATGGCGAACCTAAACAGCATGATAAAAAGTAGAGACATCATCCTGCCAACAAAAGTCCACATAGTCAAAGCAATGGTATTCCCAGTAGTCATGTATGGCTGTGAGAGTTGGACTATAAGGAAGGCCAAGCACCGAAGAATAGATTATTTTGAACTATGGTGCCGGAGAAGACTCTTGAGAGTCCCTTGGACTGCAAGAAGATCAAATCAGTCAATCCTAAAAGAAATCAACCCTGACTGTTCCCTGGAAGGCCAGATAATGAAACTGAAGCTCAAATACTTTGGCCACCAAATGAGAAAGGAGCACTCACTGGAGAAGACCCTGATGCTGGGAAAGATTGAAGGTCACAGAAGACAGTGATGGCAAAGGATGAGATGGTTAGACAGTGTCATAGATGCAACGAACATGAAATTGAGCAAACTTCAGAGGACGGCAGAAGACAGGAAGGCCTGGCGTGATCTGGTCCATGGGGTCGCGAAGAGTCGGATTCGACTGTGCGACTGAACAACAAAAAAATACAGTGGGCAAAGCCTATTTAATACTCCCCTTACCATTTCTTGATAACTCCCTCATCCAAAAGATCAGTAGATCAAGCACGGATAGGAGCCACAAAAAGTAGGAAAGTATGAGATATAAAGTCAGACACTTGCTAAACTACAAACTGCATGCAGCCCTCCAGTACATTGGATCTGCTTGGCTCCTTCGTTCACTAGAAGGTCTGAAGCAAACTCTAAATGGCTGTCTAAGCAGAGAGATCAGGGTTACATAAGGCAAAGCAATTAGAAAAGAACAAGGAAGCCTTGAAGTCTCTTGGAGGAGCTACTTCTTAAAAGTCTGCCCTTAGTAAGCTGTAGTGAAGCAGAGGCTTGCCTCCTAGTCCTCCTAGTATCTGAAGAAGTGAGCAGTAACCATACCACAAATTTTGTTAGTCCTTAAGGTACTACTGGACTCTTTTCTACTATCCATTCCCCAATAGCTTCCTGCTCAGAAAATGGAACTAGATTCTCTTTACTTAGATCCATTATTTATGATGCGGGACACAAAGTGGGAGCTGTCCCAGGTAAACTGAAGTATATTACAACTGAGGAGAGTCATATGACTTTCTCATAACTATCTCATTTTCTGAACACAGCGTGTCAGTATTCTTACAGATCTTCCCCACGCCGAGATGTAATTTTGGTGATTAGGAACTACATGCTTTGAAAAAAGAGGAAGACATATAACTTTATTTTGACAATGAACATCCTTGCTAGAGAAAAAGCTTCAGTTTTGCATTTGTTCTGTGATGGTCTTGCAATGCAAACAGTAAAAATCTAGCTTACCACCATTTTCCGTGTCATTGTCTGTGATTGTGGGAACCTCACTGAGGTGAAAATTTAACTTTGCAAGACATTTTAGGACTCGTCTTCACATGCAACATAGTGCAGTGGTAATAAAGTGGCAAAACACTTAAGTGGTACAATGGACTCTACCATTCGAGAGAACAGTCAAAGAATTACATTTCTCTAACTTCTCTACATTAAAAATTCATTGCAGGTAGAAAAGTAGCACAGAATTAGAAGGGCTAGGCTAGACTCTTCTGCTATTTTATTATTTGCAGAGTTTTTACTTGGCAGATACTTCTACGGTACCTGCAATCTGAAGTAGTATAGCTCATTTCTCACCTCAGAATGTTACCACCTCATGACACCGAGTAGGGGTAGGGGCCGCCGCTGCCATCGCTGCCACCACCACTACCAACGGTGGCAATACCATCATAGCTGGAGTGGCCTTGGAAATTTGGCTATAAGAACTACGTGACAATGAGCACAGCGGACGAGCTTGAATTATTTCTCGGACAGTGGTACCCCAATTGGGGGCCGCTGGCAGTTATTGTAAACAACTTAAGTCCATCTGATAAATTGAAGCACTTTATTGTTACTGTTAATTGTAACGTTTGATTATTTTTAAAAGTTTTACTGGTTTTATGTATGGGCTATGCCCCTTTGTAAGCCGCCCTGAGCCCACTTTACTGTGCAGATGAAGGTCTCAGGCCTGATTAAAATATGAGATTGGCTGAGAAAAAAATAACTCTTCTGTGGGACTTCACTTATGCAGTGTTTCATTTATACTGAGCTACATGTACCTCATAGCTGGTTTGTATGGGTACCACCCAGTTTCTGCACAAGCTTGTGCTTGTACAAAGTAACAGAGTAAGGAAGGCATAGGAAGGAATAGTGGAGTACAACATTAGCTTTCGAGACTGGCAGGCAATATGTGATATCTGGACTGGCCAGATCTGCCCTTGGTTTTTTGTTGTTTTTTTTTAAACAGAGCTGTATCTTATGTCTGCTGTGCTTTGGGTCCTCAGTTCCTTCTTTAGGGCAGCCCATGACCCTGATATTATTTCATTAGTGTGATTTTTAGACAGTTCAAACACTTTCTTCCTGTCTTTAGCTGCCATTAGACTATTGGAATAATACATGACTAGGAATAAGGCCCGTCGTGGAGACAAAAACAACAAGCTCTTTTAAAAGAGGCTCTGGGCAGGTGCCCCAGCCTTGGAGACTCAGTGCCAGTTTTCTGTGGTGACCTCAGCAGGGTATAATGACACCGAGTCCACTGTTTTCTCCAGGGGAACTGATCTCTGCCATCTGAAGAGCAGTTGTAATTCTGAGTGTAATTCTGGCAAAAATGTTTCCCCAGGTGGAAATGGCTGGTCTGGAGGTTGGAGTCTATGGCATTGTACCTGTCTGAGGCCCCACTCCTCCTCAAATCCCGCCCTTTCCAGGTGACACCCCTCAAATTTCCAGGAATTTCCCAACCTGGAGTTGGCAATCCTATCTCCTTCCCAGCCAACCATCAACCAACCTTTATCTGTCCCTCTTTCAGCTTTCCATCTCTGCCCCCCCCCCAGCAGCCTCTACCTAGAGTACAGTCTTTCTCCATATTGGGGGCCAAAGCAGCTCACATCATTCTCTCCCCCTTTTGATCTGTGCAACAACCTTGTGAGGTAGGTTAGGCTGAAGGTCTGTGAGTGGTCTGAAATCACCCACTCAGCTTCCACAGCAAGAACCTGGGTCTGGCAGATCCCACTCTGAAGCGCTAACTGCTACATCACACTGGCTGTCATAGGGCGGCCACCTCAGCAGAGTATAATGACACAGAGTCCACCATTTTCTCTTCAGGGGAACTGCTCTCTGCCATTTGGAGAGCAGTTGTAATTCTGATTGATCTCCAGCCCTCACCTGGAGATTGGCAATAATGGTTCCCCAGGAAAAGTACAGACTTTCTCAGGAGAGGAGACCAAAGCAGCTCACATCATTCTCCTCTCCCCCCTTTGATCTGCATAGCAACCCTGTGAGGTAGTTTAGGCTGAACGTCTGTGACTGGTCCAAAATCACCCACTTCCACAGCAAGAACCTGGGTCTGGCAGACCCTGCTCTGAAGTGCTAACTGCTACACTGCACTGGCTGTGGTATTGCCTGGTATCACAACTGAACTCCAGACAACAGATCTCTCTCTCCCCCTGGAGAAAATAACTTCTTCTCTATGGCATTCTATTCAGCTGAGGTCTCTCCCCTCCCCAAACTCTGGCTTCCATAGACTCTACCACAAAATGTCCAGGAATTTGACAACTTGGAGCTGGCAACGCTAGTCAGGACTGGCCCAAATGAGTTCCCCACAAAGGCCAAAGTAGGCCTGGAAAGCCCCCCCCCCCGCTGTTTTATTTATTTATTTATTTATTTATTTGTTTATTTATATGGCTTCCATAGACTCTACCACAAAATGTCCAGGAATTTGACAACTTGGAGCTGGCAACGCTAGTCAGGACTGGCCCAAATGAGTTCCCCACAAAGGCCAAAGTAGGCCTGGAAAGCCCCCCCCC
>NW_015174910.1:30583-30731 GCF_001447785.1 Gekko japonicus
TGTGGGATAAAGTAAAGAACCCACTAGTAACTAACACCCCAAGAAAGGAGATCCTCCAACTAGCTTAGCTACATCGAGTCTTCTCATCATTAATCCCTTTATAAACTGAGTCAAACATTTATAGCACTTTTTCATTAAAGCTTAGATT
>NW_015174910.1:31241-65223 GCF_001447785.1 Gekko japonicus
GCCATCTTTATCGTTTGTTTACTTTCGCGAACTTTTTAAAAGTCTCTGAATGTGCGCTTGACCGCTTAGACACGCTTTGGTAAGTACTTCTAGGCAGTTTCTTTCACGTTTTCTTCCGCTCCCCCCCTCAATCGTTCAAAAGTTTGTGCGCATAGGAGGCGTCCCTCCCCTCGCTCGCTTTTTTCCCATTCGGTGGGGTGGGGTGGGGAGCTATCTTTTTCCCCTTAAATGCTTCGAAATTGACTCACGTTCATAATCGGTCATTTGACCTCGCTTTCATTTCGTTTCTGCCGCGTGATCTCCTGCGCTTGTCCCGGTCAGCATCACTAAATCCATATGGTCTCACAGCACGGAGAACCGTCGGAACAGAGAGGCGCCTCAATTCTAGAAATTGACTCACGTTCATAATCGGTCATTTGACCTCGCTTTCATTTCGTTTCTGCCGCGTGATCTCCTGCGCTTGTCCCGGTCAGCATCACTAAATCCATATGGTCTCACAGCACGGAGAACCGTCGGAACAGAGAGGCGCCTCAATTCTCCAGCATTCCGCCCTCGAAGAGATGACCTTTTTAAGTTCCATGGCCAGGGTCCCTTCGCCGGGCCCCTTGGGGGGTTGCGAGCCTGCGCACTCCCTTCTTCGGTTGGAGCGCAGCTTCACCCCCGGGAGGTCCAGGAGGTGAGTCTCCTAGTGCGCCGCCATAAACCAGAAGTCCGGGGGAGCTCATTCCAATAGGTCGGAGTTGCCAAAGAGAATGCCCTAGTCCTGGTTGATGTCAATCTGGCGTCCTTCGGACCAGGGAGGGCCAAGCGGTTTTGTGACCTTGATCGCAATGCTCTCGGGGGAACATGCAGGGAAAGGTAGTCCCTCAGATAGGCAGGTCCCTGACCATAAAGGACTTTAAAGGTCAAAACAAGCACCTTCAAACGAATCCAGTATGTTATTGGCAGCCAGTGCAGTGTCTTTAGCACAGGCTGGATGTGCTCCCACATAGGGAGACCCATCAACAGCCTGGCCACTGCATTTTGCACAGCTGCAGCTTCTGGAGTTGCACCAAGGGCAGCCCCATGTAGAGAGCATTGCAGTAGTCCAACCTTGAGGTGACCATAGTGTGGATTACTGACACCAGATCATTGCGTTTGAGGAAGGGAACCAACTGCCTAATCAGCCGAAGATGATAAAAGGCTGCCTTGGCAGTGGCTGCTACCTGGGCCTCCATTGTTAGGGAAGCATCCAGGAGCACTCCCAAACTCCTGACCCCCAATGCTGGCACCAACGGCGCCCCATCAAAGGCCAGTAGTGGGATGCCTACCCACGATCCACGCCGATTCAGGCACAGGACCTCCGTCTTTGTCGGATTCAATTTCAATCGACTCAGTCTAAGCCATCCAGCCACATCCTGTAGTGCCCAGTCCAGGTCTTCTGGGGTACAGTCAGACTGACCGCCCAAGAACAGATAGAGCAGGGTGTCATCCGCGTATTGGTGACACACTAGCCCATGCCTCTGGGCAATCTGGGCAAGGAGGCGCATATAGGTGTTAAATAGCATCGGGGAAAGTACCGCCCCCTGAGGCACTCCACATATTAGTGGGTGCCTTCGGGACCACTGCTCCCCAAGAGCCACCCTTTGTCCCCGACCTTGGAGAAAGGAGATGAGCCATTGCAAGGCAAGCCCCTGAATCCCCACATCGGCAAGACAGTGGGCCAGTAACTGGTAGTCAACTGTGTCGAACGCCGCTGACAGGTCGAACAACAACAGCACCGCCGTCCCGCCCCAATCCAGATGCCTCCAGAGGTCATCTGTAAGGGCGACCAGTGCTGTCTCCATCCCATGGCCTGAGTGGAAGCTGGACTGGAAGGGATCTAGCATGGAAGTGTCATCCATAAAGCTCTGCAACCGTATCGCCACCACCCTCTCTATTAATTTGACCAAATAGGGCAAATTGGAAACTGACATAACCAAGCTTGGTTGCCTAACAACAGCCACTGAGGGGAAAGTGAGCCGCATAGCAGGATGAGAACAGAATGGTTTGGCAGCTGCTGGTCCATCTCAGTAGTCAGCCAGCCAGCCAGCCACGGAGGAGCCAAACTGTAGAAGTGTCTTTGTCAGGAGAGACAGCCATTTTGGCAGTTTATTCTGACAGGGAAGAGTGCCCAAGCTGACAGTGGGCAAAGGAAAGGAGTGGACCCAGCATTCATTCAATGGCATGCGAGTACTCTTGAGTTGCAGTTGACAGGCCAATGGCTGATGGAACACACAGCACAGCCAATGGGAGAGCTGGAAAGTGCCAATACTTTGGGCTTTTATATATATATATAATACAGAGGTCATTTCGTAGAAAAAGAGGTGCAGAAGCTAATTAGGATAACTCATTAGGATAACTCATTTGCATATGCCACACCCCCTGACATCACCGGAAGTGTGTCAGAAGGCAACACCCACCGCTCAGGCTCCACTGGACTGTTTTGGATTGCTAGCTATTGGGGGGGGGAACGTGCGGATCTGTCCTCGCAGAGGAGGGAGAGCTTGTACCTGAATAAAATTTGGTCTTAAAGGTGCCACTGGACTGTTTTGGGCTGGGGGGGGGGTCAGCAACTTACCTGGCTGCTTCTTGCTCTGACTGAGGGCTGCTAGGAGCAGGGGGTGGGGCTTGTTGCATGTGCCCACCCCCTGGGCTCTTTACTGCCAGAGCTCCGCTCCTGTGCACTCCTGTAGGAATATATCCACCAGAGACAATTTGAGCACTCCTGTGCACTCCTGTAGGAATAAATCCACCAGAGACAATTTGAGCATACATGAGCCTATGGCTCATCAGAGAAAAAAAGGTCTTTTAGAAGTGCTACAGTACAAACTAAAAGGCAAATTGATATTTGTTTGGTGTACTCTTCAAGCATCTGCTTTCTGCTAATGCCTGATTCTTCCCGACAGCTGTGCCATTTGTTTCTTAATTCCCCAGGGCTAAATCTCAACCCCTTTATTGAAAACAACAAGGGTTAGTAAAAAGTTAATAAATTGTGCAGTCATAGAGTTGTTAATATTTAGAAAAACAATTAGAAGCTGTCACCATTCTTTGCATGTTTATGTGAAGATTAATCAATCTGTCGCTCCTTCATGCATTGCACTCTACCACATTTCAGAAGTAATGGCTCGATGAATAGCTGCTTTGTGTTTATCAATGGCAAAGGGCATTCAGGAGTACTGCCAATATTTTATTTTTGTGCTTGCTGTAGGAATTTGCAACATGATTGCCAAAAGGATCACATATTTGCCTCTCTTGTTAGAGTTCCATACTCTGTAAAAGATTAAGCCTCCTATTTTTATCATCTTTGTCCACTGTACAACCAAATCCGAAGCACGTTTACTCAAAAGTAAGTTCTACTGAGTGTAATGGCACTTAGTCCCAAGTATAAGTATGCATAGAATTGCAGCCTTAGTAATGTGTTTGTTCATTTTTTGGCATCAATTTAGTGATACACCATACATTTTTTAGGTTAATCAGTTTACAGCAAGATTTTTAGTCAACTGGGATTATTTGTAAACTGTCCTCTGATGATGAAGCCCAGCGGATTGTTGTTTGTCTCATTAAACTTTTTACTTATTTAACTGTTGCTCAGGAACTCAGTAGCTCAAGAAAAAGTCTCAAGGAACATAGCATGCTGGGGTCATTTCATAGAAAAAGAGGTGCAGGAGCTCATTAGCATAACCTATTTGCATATGCCATGCCCCTGACATCACCGGAAGTGTGTCAGAAGGCAACACCCACCGCTCAGGCTCCACCCCAAAAATCTCCAGATATTTTCGAACTCAGATTCAAACCTGGGTTTCCCAAATCCTTGTCTGGAACACTAACCACTACACAACACTTCATGGGGCAGCAGCTGTTGAGCACTAGCAAGCAGCTGGGCCTGCATGAGTTATGCAAGTTGCATGGTATCAAGTTGTCCAGTGGCTGCTGCCAGGCCTGACATGCTCTCTCTCCCTACGTTTTACTGACCGAAACAAATGCTTGAAGGCTGGAAATATTGCTGTGGTTGACAAACAATGGCCACTGAGAGAATTCCTTTCATATAGCTACAGGTGCTGCTTCTATTATGGGTGAGGGTTGACCCAATGCATTTTCAGCTGACAACAATGATGGACGGCAGTAGGCTAGGTACTTCCCTGCTGGTCCGAATCAGAACAGAATCATAAAGTTGGAAGGAACCTCCAGGGTCATCTAGTCCAATCCCCTGCACAATGCAGGGACTTCACAAATATCTCCCCCCCACACCCCCAGTGACCGCTGTTCCACACCCAGAAGATGGGTTTTGGCTTGCAATGAATTGAATGTGTGTCCTTTGACAAGCTAGGGGCATTTGGCCTCAGCCCTGCAACTGTAATGGGGAACAGGACAATATTGAGCTACTTTATAGGACTGTTTTGAGAATTACTGTCAACATGTGCCAAAATGCTTCAGGCACTTCAAGGTGCTTCCTAAATGCCGAGCATTTATTTTTAATCAAGATGGGAATAGGACTAATGGTAACAGAATCGGTCAGATGTAATGGCTTTGGATCCTTGCAGCAGAGCAACTTGCAGCTCCTGCATTCAACATGTTATGGTGAGAGAGGTTAGTGAGACAAGATCTTCCCTTACAGAACCCATGCTGAGTCTGCCTCAATGGTTTATGTTCATTAATGTGCCTACTAATTCTCTCCTTAATAACAGCTTCCACCAACTTACCCGTTATTGACGTCAGACTGACTGGCCTGTAATTTCCCAGATCTCCTCTGGAACCCTTTTTAAAGATGGAGGTGACACTAGCTACCTTCCATCGGAGAGAGAGAGAGAGAGAGAGACAGACAGATAGATAGACAGACAGACATTTGCCTAAAGCTGCCTGGAAAGCTGATCTCCTGCACCTTCTTGCTTGAGTGGTGGATAAGGAAGATTTCACTCTTCTGCTTCCCCAGATTTCTCATCAAACAATAGTCTCCTCACTATTTGGCTGCACATCACAAACAACCTCAAGGCTGCATCCACACTCTCTGTAGCAGTCATTTGCAAATGAATTTTCCTGTGTGGATGGTCAAATCACTTGCAACTGATTGTGACAGAGTAATGTGCAGAAACAGCCCAAGTGGCTGAAACAGAGCACAGGTGTGATGGACTGAATGATCTGTGATTCTATTTTTATTCCAGGGCTGTATTATTCTAAAGGGCACTGTACGCTTGATGGGTTACTGCAGGGCTCTAGTCGGGGGGGAGCTCTCAGGTACGGAGCTCCGGAAGAGAACCTCTAGGGGGCGGGGCGGTCACGTGGTGAAGCCCCGACCCCTTCTTTACCCCGCCCTCTGCTTCGATCCTCATTCCGTTTGGGAATAAGGATGAAGCAGGAGGGTAAGTAGCCGGGCCTTCTGACACACTTCCGGGCCTTCTGTCACTTCCGGTGATGTCAGGGGGCGTGGCATATGCAAATAAGTTATGCTAATGAGTTATGCTAATGAGCTCCGGCAGCTCTTTTTCTACAACAAGACCCCTGGGTTACTGGAAAGCTAGTGGAGGTCAGTGATATCAGAGGTCAATAGTACTCATACTGGAAGAGTATGGAGCAAGGGCCTATCAGTGGCTATTAGTCACAAAGGATAGATGTGTAACACTATGTCTGGGACAGTGATGGTCTGTATCCTTGGTGCTTGGGGGGGCAACAGTGGGAGGGCTTTGATAGTTCTGGGCCTGGCGGTGGACCTCCTGATGGCACCTGGGTTTTGGCCACTGTGTAACACAGAGTGTTGGACTGGCCTGATGCAACATGGCTTCTCTTATGTTTTTAATGAAGAACATATGTTCTTAAGAGTATCTGCCTAGGATTGCACTCACCCCCTTGCCACTCCATTGCCTGCACATTAGCAAAAGGAAGGCCCCCCACACATCATCCTCCCTCTCTCCCTCCCTCCCCATCTCCACACACATACACACACTCCCCTTTCCCATTCACTTGCTGCTCTCCCTAGACTTTTCTTTCTTCTCCCACCCCATCCCCAAAGCTCAAATGCAGCTAATTCCCTCTTCATAGAGAGAAAGACAAAGGGGGGGGGGAGAGAGGGACAGAGGGAGAGGGAGAAAGACACAGAGAGAAAGATGGGGGGAAGAGAGGGGGGGAGAAGGAAGGCACCCACAGCCTTCCCACCCCAACCTGGCTTGCACACACACTCTCCTGCCTCCCCCAACAGTGCTGGCCGCACCAGACCCATGAGGGCTGCTGGGCCACATTGTCGAGAGGAGGAGAGCACCCATGGCTTCCCCACCCACCCCTCTCTCTCTCACACACACACTCTGTCCTGCCTACCCTGACAGTCCCCACCAGACCAACAAAAACAATCCCCACCAGCCTGCTCCCAGCCACCACCACCCATCCCAAAACAGTTCCCACCAGCCCGCGCCAGAGCGCACCAGCTGCCTGCAGCCTGTGCACTCCTGACCACCACCCCAAACCAGTCCCCGCTAGCCCGCATCAGAGCACATGAGCTGCCTGAGGCCTGTGCACTCCGAGCCACCCAAAAAAACAGTCCCTACCAGCCCACCCCAAGCAGTCCCTGCTACCAACACCCAGCCCAACTTACCTTTCTAGCTCCAGGCAGCAGCATGAGGAGAGGGCTGCTAGGAGCTGGGGGTGGGGCTTCACTGTTTACTGCAGGAGTGCCCAAAATGATCCCTTTAAAAGTATTCCCATTTATCAAAGTCTTTCATAATAGCTTAAGTGTTCTGGTTGTTCCTCAGATCCCTC
This sequence comes from Gekko japonicus, assembly GCF_001447785.1. NCBI lineage: Eukaryota > Metazoa > Chordata > Lepidosauria > Squamata > Gekkonidae > Gekko > Gekko japonicus. Next base: position 38,007 of record NW_015174910.1, read on the forward strand.
TAATGAAAGAGGTCATAGTGACTCTGGAATGAAAGCTGGTTGAGCAGGGCCTGTCATTTTGTATGCAGATGGTGTTATATAAAGTGCATCATGGGTCCATGCCAGGTGCTACTAGGTACCATAGTAATAAATAAAAATAAAAACTGAAATGAGAAAAACAATAAAAATGATTAGTGAGTAGGAGGAATCAATCTTTTTTTGTGTGTGGGCAGTAAAACCTTGTATATGAAGGTTAATGAAGAAAGAATGAATGGAGCCATCATATATTGATTAAATCCTTTAAAAAGAGATACAAGGATGGTAGGACCCACATTGTCAAGATGAGTAAATGGAAGAATAGGGCAAACTTCAATGTGGACCACTCATATGGTTTCACTTTGATATGTCCATGTTTACCTAAGGATGATGGAGAAGGAAAAGCTAGTTAACATGAGGAGCAGAGATCACATAGCACTCCTTGTGTCAAGGGTGCAAGTGATAAAATGTGCTACAGAAGATTTTGATTAAAGAAGCTGCTGCTTGGAGATACTCTGGCAAGAAAATCTTGCGACAACTGGCTGAGCTGATGGACCATGAACTATTACAGTGCTCTTGGAAGCCAGGCCTGTAGCCAAATCTGATAGAGGTCCGATGATCCCATTGCGTCAGTGGACAATATCAGCACAATGTATCAGGATTTCTATGTACTGCCAGCAAATAGAAAAAGTAATATCAGGACAGACATCCCCCTAGGATCCATGACGATACTAATGACAGACACCAGTCAAGGCATAACACCACCCAAGGTAGTCAGATATGAAAGTGAAATGCTTTCTTCACTTCGCTTTAGCTCACCACGCACCTAAATTTTGGGGAAACAAACCCAACAACATTCTTCAAATAAAGGGTCAGTAAGAAAAATTATTAATACTATACAAAGGAACAGACCTAAATATTATAAAAGAGCATTCAATGGATACAAAAATCAACCAGACCTTCAAATGAGGCATTTTTAATCATGTGTTTGCATCTGAAAAAGTCCTTTGAACCCTGGACTGTCTCTTCTGTGCCTTGTGCTAAATTCCAGATATTTCCAACCACATTGGTTAATATGTGGAAACTGCAAGCATTAGAGACTTTCTGTGAAGAATCTGCCCCTGAACTTCTTAAAAGATGTCAATTCCAACATATTATGATGTAATTAGTCCTTAATCATGAGTGTGTCTTTATCCAAAACCTGCACACATCTGATATCTGTCTTAATTTTGATAAGGCTGGTCTGGTCTCTTCCCTGTTACAGGTACCAACTCAGACTTTCATTTACCTATACTTTGCATCCCATTTCAAGTTTTATATAGCAAGCCTTCCTTTAATATGTTCCTCTAATATGTTTAATATAGTATATAATATCATATGATAGACAGATAGATAGATAATAGACAGACAGAGATTCAGGTGGGTAGCCATGTTGGTCTGAAGCAGCAGAACAAAGTTCAAGTCAAGTGGCACCTCTTAAAAAAACAAAGTTTTATTCAAGGTATAAGCTTTCATGTGCATCCACGCTTTCTTCAGATATATTGACATTGAAGTTACCAGTCCATACACATAGGTATGTATATATGTATGGACTGGTAACTTTCATTTCAGTGTATCTTAAGAAGTGTGCATGCACTCAAAAGCTTATACCTTGACTAAAACTTTGTTGTTCTTAAAATTGCCACTGGACTCAAGATATATATAATATCAGGGCTATTTTTGGGCAGGACAGCACAGGAACGGAGTTCTGGCTGGCTCCCAAGTTTGTCACGCCCAGCAGGAACTCATTAGCATAATAGGCCACACCCAAAAGCAGAAACTCATTAGGATTGTCTAACATGCAAAGGAGTTCCTGCTACAAAAAAGCCCTGGGTTTGGACAACAAACAAGGTAAACAGAATAAGAAGCAAAAGGTGGGTGTGGCTGGATGAGCACACTTCTGGTAACATGGAGGTGTGGCCTAATATGCCAATGAGTTGCACTGTCAGAGGTGTGGCCCAATATGCTAATGAGTTCCTGCTGTTGGGTGTGGGCTATTATGCTAATGAGTTCTGCTGGGTTTTTTCTACAAAAAAAGCCCTGTATAATATGTTTAATATATTCCTTTAATGTGTTAAAAAAGACACCTAAAATGAGATTTTCCACTCCTCATAACTATGCTTTTTACAGGATAATTTAACTAAGAAGAAAATAAGAGGCTATACAGTTTTTAAAAAGAAACTAAGCTGAATCTAGAGGTTGACACCTTCCAACCAACTTTATAAGACTACTCTTGAGGAAGATTGCTGAAATGAGTGCTCATCGAGGATATGATTATGTTGGACTTTGCTTTGCTTGTGTCAGAATTCTCTAACTATATTGTAAGATTAATAGCTTCACAAATTGATGCTCTCGGAATTAATAAATGTGTCATTGTCAATTTTATCACAGTGGTTTTTTGTTTGTTGGCATGTATCTGCACACTGTGACCCTTCTCTGGCTTTTTTGAAATTATGGGCAAGCTAGTTACTGTACCTTGATTAAAGTGCCAACAGAGGTGTGATTAATTGCCCCAATTAGGACTGTATCTTACTCATGGACCATCAGTGGATAAGGAAGAGCATAACCTACCTCATAAGGTAGTGTGAAGGGAGCTGCGGTGGCTCAAGTGGTTAAGACGCTGAACTGCAGGATGTGGAAGGTCAGTAGTTCAGCAGTTCGAGACCCGGGTTGCCGCATGACGGAGTGAGCTCCCGTCTCTAGTTCCAGCTCCTGCCAACCTAGCAGTTCGAAAGCAAGAAATTGCAAGTAGATAAATAGGTACCACTTCGGTGGGAAGGTAACAGCGTTCCGTGCGCCTTGGTGTTTAGTCATGCCGGCCACATGACCACGGAAACGTCTTCGGACAGTGCTGGCTCTTCGGCTTTGAAACGGAGATGAGCACCGCAACCCTAGAGTCGGACTCGACTGGCTTTCGAGCAAGGGAACCTTTACCTTTACCTAAGGTAGTGTGAGGATAACACAGAGGAAGGGAAAATCATATATATTGTCCTGAGTTCCTTAGATGAAGGGTGGTATGAATATGTAATTGGCAGACAGATACAATCACTGCTAAATTTCCTTAGGTTTTTCTCTTATAAACTCTCTTGTTCTTGCAAGCTCTACTAATTCATCTGTCTTGGTTGCTGAATAAGTATTGAGAAGCTAAGCTAAATTCTTCCTACTCCCTTGGGGCTCCTAGAATAGCTTTTGGCTTGAATCAACTCCTCTCACTGAAGAGGTACCAGGGACCTGTTAATATTCTTTTACTTCATGCTTTTTGGCTGTGCCTAAGGATCAACTCTAGAGAAGTGTCATAATTCTGACTAAAAGTGTTTTTATCTATTTTTCTTCTGCATGCAAGGCATTCAGAGTTGTAAAAATCAGGTAACATTGGAGGAGTGCTAAAATAATTTTGCAAAGAATAAAATGAGGGGAGTTTGCCTGGTGAAATTCCAGGTTATGGTATTTAAATGTTCATGCAATCAAAGCAAATCAAATAAATGGAGATGATGAAGATATCCAATAATTAGTGGCAGCATGAGATGCTGTAGGTCAGAAGTTCCCAACCTTATTTGGCCTACCGTCCCCTTTTAAAACAAAATTACTCAGCACCCCCCTGGACATCTACCTTCAAGAAGTAGACAAAAAGATGCAGTTTGTGGATCTGCACCTGGATTGTTCCAGCGCACTTGGATCATTCCAGTGCCCCCCGAGGGGGCGATATTGCCCACTTTGGGAACCAGTGCTGTAGATGACTACACTATCAAGTGGTGGCTTACATGTGTGAGTGGGTCAATACAGATAAGTGGGCATAAATGGGACTTCCATATCATCCAATGTCAGTTCAAACACAGTGCTTTCCAGTAGAGTCACCTGTGATTCATCAAACAATGAGAAATCAAGTCATATGCATGCATATGGGTACCAGAAGTTCTTTTGGCTTAACTCGATTGCCTTAATCCAAAGAGGAATTACTAATGTCCAGAATCATATAGCCATGCATCAGCTTCCTAAGCACAGATGCAAGACGCTGTTGCGGAGGCTCCCTTATAAACCCCTTGGACTCAAACATATAAGCTACCTCTGATCCTCTGCTTGAAGGAATCCTGCCTAGTCAAAAAATCCACTATCAGAACTGACAGTTTACAAGTAAGTAAAATAAGGTCATGCCGTGTCACTGGAGTGCACTTGTGGTTCTGTGGATTAAGGTGGTTTGTTTACTCTAGCCTTTACCTAGTGCACCTATTGGTAATAGAAGGAAAGTTCCACAATGTAAAAATACAAAGTGCAACAATATTTGGTACCCAACAACATAAACCAGATAGTCTGCAGCCAATGGGAATTACGGCATGCCTCTGAACATCCAGATCTTCCTCTGCCAAAATGCTTTAAGGGAGAATTGCTAGTGTTTGAAGACACAGCAAGCTTTGTACCCAAGGGCCGTGTAAGAACATAAAAAGTTATTATTGAGGTAGGGAGATTTGCTTTCATGTATGTCCAGGGGTCATTTCATAGAAAAAGAGGTGCAGGAGCTCATTAGCATAACTCATTCACATAACTCATTTGTATATGCCACACCCCCTGACATCACCGGAAGTGTGTCGGAAGGCAACACCCACCGTTCAGGCTCTACTGGACTGTTTTGAATTGCTAGCTATTGGCAGTGGGGGGGGGGACACGTGCAGATCTGTCCTCGCAGAGGAGGGAGAGCTTGTAGAAGAAGAAGAAGAAGAAGAGATTGGATTTATACCCCGCCCTTCACTTGGAGTCTCAGAGCGACTTACAAACTCCTTTCCCTTGCCCTCCCCACAACAGACACCCTGTGAGGAGGGTGGGGCTGAGAGAACTCTGACACAAACTGCTCTTTCAGGAACAGCTGTGCCAGAGCTTGTGACTGACCCAAGGTCACATCAGCAGGTGCAAGTGGAGGAGTGGGGAATCAAACCCGGTTCTCCCAGATTAGAGTCCGCACACTTAACCACTACACCAAACTGTACCTGAATAAAACTTGGTCTTAAAGGTGCCACTGGACTGTTTTGGACCGGGGGGGGCAGGGGGAGCTCTGCAGCTTACCTGGCTGCTTCTTGCTCTGACTGAGGGCTGCTGGGAGCAGGGGGTGGGGCTTTTTGCATGTACCCGCCCCCTGGGCTCTTTACTGCCAGAGCTCCGCTTCTGTGCGCTCCCGCAGGAAATGACCCCTGTGTATGTCACCAAACTGTTCTATGGTTACAGTGACACATGCAAAAAACAGGGGAGAAGAAAGACTATTTCCTCCAGAGGAATTTGACCCGCAGATGCAGCATCACACTCCCTTTGAAGCTGCGGGCGCAGTCCATCAGTGCATGATCAGATGTAACTGTAGGTGAGTCAGAGGGTTGTGCCATTTTTTCCCCATGCGCTTAACTGAGGGATCGATGAATCACACCTCCGCACTGAGGGCTCCCTATGGAGTTTGCGATGATGCGCATACTGTAAAGGGGGAAAAAACAACAGCACAGAGTTGGGTTGGCCTGATCCGACCATTCCGACACCATCAGAGCGTGCTGGAGCAGACAAGGGAAAGTCCGTCCATGGCCTGTCGCAACCCATTAACTACCGGATTTTCCCCGGTGTCTTTTAACTCCGCTTCTGCAGTGGAGCAGAACGGGTTGCCGATGGCTGCAGGGTGCTTCCCAGATGTTGTTGTCCAATTTCACCCTTTAAATCTGCCCGGCATTCACACCTATGTTGCGTCTAATTGTGTGTATGATTGCAGCCTATGTGTATGGTTTCAGTTGGATGTTACGGAAATGGGCTGTGACAGTATGCTTGGTGTCAGTGAAATAGTGATGTCGACTGTGGATCAGAGAGCAACACAGGCTTTTCCTTTTCCTTTCTATTTGTTATGGAACCATTATACAAATAAAATAATATCATACCATTGTTACAAATAAAGGAAACAACATGCTTCTTATAACAGAGTGAAATAAAACACTCACAGAAGTAGACCAGCAGCTTGCAGTACTTGTGGCTAGTTATCCCATAACAGCAAATATAAAATATGTCTTTCAGTTCTCTGAGCTGCCAGCTTTTACTGAGAGCATAAAAGTATATAAAACAAAGAGCTGTATTTGCAACGAATTGAACAATGCTATAGCTGAAACCAAAATATCTCTAACAGTTTCAAACCTATGATTTCCCCCCCCCAAAGCATGCACACACAAGACATGCTGCTTACCTAGCCCCATGGCAAAAAAAACAGATTGATGTCATAACTGTGTTTATTGCCCAGACTACTTAGATCAAATCTAGGGGAAGTGATGATAAGGGAAATAAAGAAATTGTACAAAATGTCAAGAGGACAGCTTTTCTAATTCGTCACTTTTTGATTTATGGAATAAAGCTGCAGGAAGAATTTGCATTCTAGCCACAATATTTTGTCCCTGAGAACAGGCTGTTCCTTCTCCTCCATCTTCAGGTCATTCAGGGGTCCCCAACATGGTGCACCAGGGCACCCAGCAACACCTTTTCTGGAGCCCACCAAATGCTTTTAGAAACTGGGTGGGGTCAGTTGGGGCTTTTGTCCAGTAGGGCTTGTGATTGGCCATTGGATATCTGATTGGCTGTGCAGATTTTTAAAAAGTTGCTTCAGTAATAGCTGTCACCACCACAATACACAGACACCATGTATGTATGCAAGAAAATATTTTCAAATAATATGTTCATTTTAAAAGGCACCCTGTTAAATAGAGCTTCTGCCTGAAATGTTGCAGAGTAACTATTAGAGTTAAGCATGAACTCACTCCCTGGCATTTTATGTCTGGGTCCACCTCTTGTGGACTGAAACTGGTACAAGAGCAGCCATTTTGTGGTTAGCTGTGCCTCCTACAGCAGCCATTTTGTAGTTGCACCCACCACCTTTTGTCAGAATTCTAGAGGTGCCTGCAGGCTGAAAAAGTCTGGGGACCACTGAGTTAGTTTTTTCATTGCTGTTTGAGGGAAATGGGCACCTCCGTGCTAGTAGTTGTGACATCACTGGTGACCGGTAGTGAATGCTCTGCAGGTTGCAGGTAGCTGTACTGGTCCAGAGCAACAAAATCCATGTTGTCCTGCCTGTAAGGAATAGCTGAATTAACCCAAAACAGTGTGCAAGCTTTCAAGTTCTGCAAAACTCTTCATCAGGCTAGATGTTAAAAACAGAAGGGGGAGGGATGTCTTACTATGATTTTAGGCCTTGTCTTGTAAGCATCTTGTGTGAAATGCTGAGCAGGTATGCAGATTTAAAATGGTGCTATTTTCAGTTTGCACTCTTTGCAATACCCCCTTTGGCTGTGGGTTCCCCAGTTAGAGTATACACTCAGGCACCCAGTCTCAGGTCCACTCAGCAGAGACAAGCTGGCTCAAAACATCAGCCCTTTATATGGAAGGAGACAACTCCAACAACCAACAACTTCAGCTAACATACAAAACTGGAAACTGAAACAAGAGCTCCACCCCATAGGACCAAACTAAATCACACAGATATTAGGGGAGGAGCAGACTGTTCCATTACATACATACATGTATACAATAAATATACCACACCCTAGGCCTTCTGGGAGGAGGGAGAAGCATGCAGCTGAAAAAAAAATCTGTCGATCTAATCTTTCTAACACCATACATGTAAGTGTGCATTCTTTTCCAAACAATGCAGACTCCATCTGCATTCAGATATATATTTGGATGTGAACTAAATTTACTTTAAACTGTGAGCAGCCAGTGGTTTTTTTAACACACAAAGCAGGATTTTCCTGCAAACCTGGTACCAGCGTTTCCACCTGCAGGATGTTCATCCATATGGAAAATGATGATATGACATTCAAAAAGAGAGAAAATCAGTTGTAGCCTTTTGGGGGAAAAATCCTGTCTGAATATGAATCAGCATTTGAGACTTAGCAGCTCTTACAGAACTGAATGCCAAAATGCCAGATGCCTTAGTGGGTATATGATTTGAGTTGCCTTGCCAATATTTTTTGTTTTCTTTCTAGAAAATCATGAAACACAAAAATATTTGCTTTTGTTGCTAGATTTAAGAAAAAAATATTTTACGATAGAGGAAGGATCCACAAATCATTGGACACTGTATTGTTGTAATAAATGATCTTCTACAGTTTCCTTTGTGGACAAGGAAATCTAGAAGATGAGTGATTACAATAACATCACATGGAGTGATGTGTGCATGCCACCATCTAATAGATGCAAGCCAGTTCAGCAATCCCTGTCACTCCCCCCCTCACAAACCTTAACCAGTTCGGTAAACAGAAAAGTATGTGGAAGTTTGCGAGCTGTGGTTCATGATACCTCATGAACCACGAACCACCACGAACCTTAATATACATTTGCTAATTCTGGGGGAACTCCAGGCCATTCCTGGCAATTGGCAATCCTAGTATTCCACCCATTTTATGGAACATTTCCATTTTACTTTAACCCTAGTTCCTTCATTAAAAATCCAGTGAAAATACTGGGCCCAGACTGGGAAGGAAGGACTACCATTTTCTATCGTAAGACCTGGCTAGCATTTTAAAAGGGTAGTATGTGATGGGCAGGGGTCATTTCCTGCAGGAGCACACAGGAGCGAAGCTCCGGCAGTAAAGAGCCCAGGGGGCGGGCACATGCAACAAGCCCCACCCCCTGCTCCCAGCAGCCCTCAGTCAGAGCAAGAAGCAGCCAGGTAAGCTGCAGAGCCCCCCCCCCCGCCGGCCCCCCAGTCCAAAACAGTCCAGTGGCACCTTTAAGACCAAGTTTTATTCAGGTACAAGCTCTCCCTCCTCTGTAAGGACAGATCTGCACGTGTTCCCCCCCCCCCAATAGCTAGCAATCCAAAACAGTCCAGTGGAGCCTGAGCGGTGGGTGTTGCCTTCTGACACACTTCCAGTGATGTCAGGGGGTGTGGCATATGCAAATAAGTTATGCTAATGAGCTCCTGCACCCCTTTTTCTACTAAATGACCCCTGGTGACGGGCACATATGAACAACTCACAGTTTGCACAGGATGAAAATTTATGTCCTACAGAGAATATTTACCCTTTCAGAATTACATAAATGTGTTAATCAGAAAATCTATTCATACTGAAAATGTGAATCATTTGCCTAGTAATACCCATTATTAAATTTGAAATCATACACTTAATATACATTTGCTAAGCATACTGCTAATGATACTTGTCTGTGAAAATCAGGACCCTGGGAAACAGGAACATGATTCCTTTCTGGGAAGGACAGTTTGCACAGTGATTAAAATAGAAACAGCTCACCATTTACTACCAGCTGAAAATAAATGTGGGGGAAATTTTCATGTCAGAAAGTATATGAATAGCTGTCACTTAAACCCAAATACTAGGGTTTGCTGGCAGGCAATTAGGCAGATCTGTAAGCCTTCAAGTACTACTGCTGCTTTCAGAAGGAAAAAATAAAGAACTTTCTATTCGAGTTAAGGCTATTACAGTTCAGACTGTGATATCCAACTCTTAGTGTTGGTTCCAAGTTTTGGAGAGCCCTGGGCAGTGAGTGCTCAGAGGCCCTCTTCCCCCCACTACCAGGCTTCATCATGCCTTCATTTCCTTCCCCCACCCATGGCTCCCCCTGAATGTGGATTCTCCACCTCCCCCAAAAAATTTCCCACCATCTGCACTCACAGCTACCCACACCACATTTATTCCTTTTCCCCAGCAGCACTGGCTGGTAGTGTTCCCTCTAAGCTGAGTTAGTGTGAGCTAGCTCACAGTTTTTTAGCCTCCAGCTCACAGGTTTTTGCCTTAGCTCAGGAAGGATGTCTCTAGAGCAAACTAATTTATGCAGTTGCCAAATTGCCCGCTTACAGCTTTAATGCCAGTAGCTCACAAAGTGGAAATTTTGCTCACAAGGTTCCACAGCTTAGAGGGAGCTGATAGTGCTACAGCAGTGGCCACCAGGAGTGCCACCGTTCTGTACTTGTCCACCCATATGTACTTCTCCATTAAGGTTGCCCAAAACCCCGGTTTGGCAGGGGTCCCCCGCTTTTGGGGGGCTTCTACCTGCCGACATCCAGCTGGCCGCCAGGGGAAGCCCCACTCCGAAGCCCCAACAACCACCGCCACTCCTCTCCCTTTTATCTTGAAAGAGAGGAAGGAGAGGGGTGGCTGCGGGCCAGCTGATCGGGCGTGCGGAAACACCAGCTCCCTGCAGTTAAAGGGGCCCCTTTAACTGCAGGGAGCCAGCGCCCCGGGTGGGGGGGGACATCCCCAACGTGACATCATCACGTCGGGGATGCCCTGCCCCCTCCAGGAACACTCCCCAACGTCACCCACTGGGGGGGAAGATAGGCCTTGGCAACCCTATTCTCATGAATGCTGGCCAGATGGAAGCATGAGTGGTAGAACACTTGCAAGCAAATGGACAGGGAATCATACACAGACAGGTGGTAGGAAAGGTGCATGGCAGGTGGTCAGCAGCAATGGCACCTGCCAGAAGCTCAAGATCCTCAGGCTGATAAGTGGGGTTGATTTTTGTTTTGCTGGTAGTAATGCAAAGTTAGCAAGAATGATATGCATTTATTCTAAGCCCCCCTTCCCCTTAATAATTCATTTGTATCAGTATCAGGTTGTGTTTTTCTAACGAAATAGTATTTTGGAAAGGTGGATGATCGATTCTTTGCACTTTTATTGGTGCCTCTGTGAGAGAATATAAACAGATATCCAGGGCTTTTTTTGTAGAAAAAGTCCAGCAGGAACTCATTAGCATAATAGGCCACACCCAGCAGCAGGAACCCATTAGCATATTAGACCACACCCCTGACTGCACCACTCATTAGCATATTAGGCCACACCTCCATGTTACCAGAAGTCTGGTCATCCAGCCACACCCACCTTTTGCTTCTTATTCTGTTGACCTTGTTTGCTGTCAAAACCCAGGGCTTTTTTTGCAGCAGGAACTCCTTTGCATGTTAGGCCACACACCCCTAATGTAGCCAATTCTAATGAGTTCCTGCTGTTGGGTGTGGCCTATTATGCTAATGAGTTCCTGCTGGGGGTGGCCAACTTGGGAGCCAGCCGGAACTCTGTTCCTGTGTATTCCTGCCCAAAAATAGCCCTGCAGATATCTATTTCCCATGGACAAGCTCCAAACTACATATTCGGCCAGCCCCCTGATATTGTCCTTCCTTCCGTAGCTTTTTTCAGTTCTCTCTAAGGGAGTATTAATAGCTTTATTTCAATATTTGTGTCTGATGCCAGAGAGGTGATGCTTGGTTTGTGGGGAATGGTATGCTGGTGATTTGCTTCCAAGTGATTTCATTGCCCTGTTACGGATGTAAAATTCAAGGAATCGCCTATTGGATTCTGATGTTGTTTTATCTTCTCTTCTGGAAGATCTGATGACTCAGTTGGTACCCAATATATATATAGCAGATAAAAGACTCTGTGATCACATCAAAAGCAAGTTGAGAATAACATCCAAGACTGCATGATGGTGAATCAGAATTTCACAGCAGCAGAACCTACTTCAATTGTCACAGTGACAGCAGGGACACATTGACTATTAGTCAGTTTTGATTTTCAGGCTGAAAATAATGTCAGGGATGTTTGTAGGAATGTTTCCTTGAAAAAAGAAAGATATTAAGGATATAAGGGCTGGTTGCTATCATTTGTTTTAAAAAGAAAAAGAATGTCAATCAAATGTCATTTATTTCCATTCATTCTCCTGGTTTGGAGACCTCAAGTAGAGTTCAGACTCAGAGGGAAAAGATGAGAGAGTCAGGACATATTAAATTGACAGCAAACCTTTCCCAGTCATTACCCGTGAAATATGAAATTCATGAGCCAAAGATATACATGAAAGTTGCTGGTTTGGATTGTTCAAGGGATTTTGCAGAATGGGAACATGAATCCAGGATTCTTGGGATTTATTAACTCCCCTACCCTGAACAATCTATTTTTTCCACCAAGTGCTTACCAGTAGTGCAGCATGGACTCATGCTTTCTTCTGTTCTGCTGATTTCCCTTCTAACCAGATCTTTGCAAGGAGCAGCACAGTGCATTCCTAGACAATCACCTTTGGAGACAAGTGTCAGAGAGCTGCAGTTCTCTGTACTTGCCTCCTTTGTGGGGACAGAGCCCTTTTCACTTTGAAAATCAGATGGTTGGGAGGCATCTTGTTCGGGGGCCCATAGAATTGGAGCTCCTGGTCCAATTCACTTGAACCTGAGAGTTCTTTAGCGGACCGGCGACACTAGCTCCTTTGCAATGTTGGTATCATTTTGAAACACAGCCACTTCTGCTCCCCCCACCTTCCAAAAAATACCCCATAGAAAATAATGGCAGAGCTCTGTGATGAGACAGGAAGGGGGGGGGGGGTTCTGCAAAGGAAGCCTTCCTCACTTTGTAAAAGGAAATAAACAACAGTCCATAACAAGAAAGGATGGCAGACCTGGAGTTTTCAGCACAAAGAAGAAAAGGAGGAGGAGGACGGAGGGTTTTATGCATTATCCAAAGGAGTCTCAGAATGGCTTACAATCACCTTCCCTTCCTGTCCCTACAACAGACACCCTGTGAGGTAGGTGAGGCTGAGAGTTCTGAGAGAACTGTGACTGACCCAAGGTCACCCAGCTGGTTTCACCAATAGAGAGGCACCTACATCAGGGGGTCTGTAAAATCAAATAGATTTCCTATTGAAAGTAGTGTTCCTGAACCTCTAGAACCCCTACAAACCACATGGATTTGAACTCTGAACTGGTAATACCTTATATGAACATAAGCAACAGTAAAAAAAAAAAAATCCCCAAACCTAGATACACCGTAATAATGATTTTTTTTTCTTGTAACACATCTCTGCCATTCACCACAAACAGGCTTAAAAACAGAAGGCCATTCTGCTGATAGCCTTTCTTTCCACAGTGTTTTCACAAATCACATTAATGGCTCAGTGGTTTTAAAGCTTTCTTGATTTTACATAAGCACTCGGTTTCCCCCTTTCCATGAGTTAGTTCTCTTCTCTTTGGATTGAAATATATGTTACATTTTCCTTGGAGACATCCCTTGGTCGGCTGGAGAGGCACATTCTGGAATTCCATGCTTTCCAGGCATGCATGGACCTGATTCAATCAGGAGCATGGCGTATGGAAAGAGGGGGCTGAGACCTCCTCCCAGGGGGCCCTATTTACCCCACAATGGAGACGTAATGTATAGCTCACATGTGGAATTTCTAGTGGGGCAAATAGCATTTCCCAGGGCAATTTCAGTTCAGACATAGGGAAGAAGTCTAAACCCCCTTCCATCATGTAGGCTGCAGTTATATCCAGTTACCCATTTTGTCCCAAGTGGTAGACATACACAAAGAATAAATGGATTCCAACATCTGTCAACATCAGTAATAGGAAAAGGCTGAAATCATTTGTCGCCTACATCAACAAGAGAACAAAAATCAGTTGAGGAATGTACCTGTACTGGTAATACATTTCAAAAGGTTAATCAGATACAGAACCTTCTGGAAAACAGTTTGCCTCCGGTATGAAAAGCAATTGTGAATTGGTGACAGCTTTACAGAAGGTATAGAAAGAACCTGTAAACACTGTCATCAGAGAAAAGGAGAGTTGTCAAAGTGGAAATAAACAAGAATTGGGATCAAGGAGCTGCACAATATTGTGTAGAGAACTGGAGAGTGAGGAGGTCTGGGGCTACAAGGAATTACCTTTAAGGTGGTTTATTATCTTCCACCATCCCACCTCCATTTCAAGGTATCCCAATGGTTACAATATACTCATGGGTTGGGCGGTACATTAGGTGTAAATATCCCAGAGTATTATGGCTGGGTTTATGGGAATGAACACAGAAGCAGGCAATAACAATCGGTTTTCAAAATCGCAGACCATCAAAGATATCAGTGAGATATATGAACAGTGCATAATCTTCTTTCTGTAAAAGGAGTAGACCATGGGGAAAAATCTTAATCTTTCTATAATCAACAGCATACATGATTCTCTATGAAGAGATAACTGGCCGTGATTATCACTTTTTTAGCTAAACGCTAAAGACACATTTTTGTAACTGCTGCATAAAAGAGTTGTATGAAGAACATCTTCATTATGCTTATCAAAGAATGTTGTTGTTGTTGTTGTTCAGTCACACAGTCGAGTCCAACTCTTCACGACCCCATGGACAAGATCACACCAGGCCCTCCTGTTTTCTGCCGTCCTCTGAAGTTGGCTCAATTTCATGTTCGTTGCATCGATGACACTGTCTCACCATCTCATCCTTTGCCGTCCCCGTCTTCTTTGACCTTCAATCCTTCCCAGCATCAGGGTCTTCTCCAGTGTGTGCTCCCTTCTCATTTGGTGGCCAAAGTATTTGAGCTTCAGTTTCATTCTCTGGCCTTCCAGGGAACAGTCAGGGTTGATTTATTTTAGTATTGACTGATTTGATCTTCTTGCAGTCCAAGGGACTCTCAAGAGTCTTCTCCAGCACCATAGTTCAAAATAATCTATTCTTCGGCGCTCGGCCTTCCTTATAGTTCAACTCTCGCAGCCATACATGACTACTGGGAATACCATTGCTTTGACCATGCAGACTTTTGTTGGCAGGGTGATGTCTCTACTTTTTATCATGCTGTTTAGGTTCGCCATCGCTTTCCTCCCAAGGAGCAGGCGTCTTTTAATTTCATGGCTGCTGTCACAGTCTGCGGTGATCTGGGATCCCAGGAACGTGAAGTCTGTCACTACTTCCACGACTTCTCCTTCTATTTGCCAAGGAGTGATGGGGCCGGATGCCATGATCTTAGTTTTTTTGATGTTGAGCTTCAAGCCCACTTTTGCGCTCTCCTCTTTCACTCTAAGCAAGAGGCTCTTTAGGTCCTCTTCACTTTCTGCCATTAGAGTGGTATCGTCTGCATATCTGAGGTTGTTGATCTTTTTCCCAGCAATCTTCATTCTTTTAATATCAAAGAATAGAGAGCCTTAATTTTTTCCAAACCATTACTGAATTGTAGGGATACTATCAGATTTCCAGTACTTAGCAAAGGTTAACCTGATAGTGGTAGTTAAATTCAGTGCCATAACTTTTACATGTTCTAGGGATCATGACAACATAATTCAATTTTAAAAATTCTGAACAAAACCTATTTGATTTCCCAATCCATAGTAGATTTTAGTGGGATTTTGGTAGCATTGCCCGATAGCTGTAATGCTACCTATTGAAAGATCAGTAAACCAGCTTAGCGACATTATAGTATTGCTTGATATTACATATCCTCCCCAGCCCTCCATCCTTCCATTTGTTTTGTGCACTAACCCAGTTAATTCTGGATTTTTTTACTACTTCAGATAAAGGTCTTATAAGACTGTATCATTTTGTCAATGTCTTGCTAGGTATAAGTACAGGGAGATTACTCAATAGGAAGGTCAGTTTGGGCAGTGTCATCATTTTGACTGAAGGTATAAGATCTAATATTTGCATTGACTTACCCAATGACTATGTCTAAACATCTAAGCTTTTTATTAGTATTAGCTTTTTAATTCCGGTTGTCTTCAGATAGTTCTAAAATTTTAACATCAAATAAGAGAACCATGGTCTTTTCAGCACAAAGTTTACATTAGCTGTTGCAGAGCAGAGTGCCCAGAAATTAAACCTGTTTGATCTGGAGAAATGTAGTGCCTGTTTATGGACTGAAGGGTGGGGTTTGCTAGAAGTTAGCATCTTGTAGTCATAATTTAAAACAGAAATCAGACTATAGGAACTAAGTGTTGGGGAAAATCTTTTTCTTCAAGTATAACACTAACTTTAGCTTCAGCCCAAGAGCCTGGTGAATTATGTTAATTGTATTAAGAAGGCGATGGTTGGGAACTGAAAACATAAGAACATAAGAAGAGCCATGCTGGATCAGACCAAAGGCCCACATAGTCCAGCATTCTGTTTACACAGTGGCCACCCACTACATCGAGGAATGATACAAACAGGAAAACTGCAATAACTGCAGGAAGACTGCAAAAATATCTGTATTTGCTAGCACTTTGTAATTGTTGTGGTTTTACTGTTTTATCTGTTTTATTATATTTTGTGTTTTACTATATTGATATACATGTCTGTAAGCCGCCCTGAGCCTGCCTCGGCAGGGAGGGTGGGATACAAATCAAATAAATAAATAAATAAATAAAATAAAATAACATTATCCTACCTGTGCTCCCCAGCAACTGATTTAAAGAGGCATACTACCTCTAGTACTGGAGGGAGTAGATATCCCTCATGCTTAGTAACCACTGATAGCCCCATCCTCCACGTTTGTCCACTCCTCTTTTAAAACCTTCCAAGTTGGTGGCTATGAACACATCCTGTGGTAGTGAGTGCCACAAATTAACTATATGCTAGTGTGAAGAAATACTTCCTTTTGTCTGTCCTGAATCTCTCACCTTTCAGCTCCAGTGGTTGACCCCTGGTTCTAGTATTATGGGAGAGAGAGGAAAGTTTCTCCCCGGCCATGCACTCCACACCAACGCATAATTTTATAAACCTCTGTCATGTCTCCCCTTACTTGCCCTTTTTCTAATCTAAAAATCCCTACGCATTTTAATCAGTCCTCATGTGGCAGCTGCTCTAGCCCCTGGATCATTTGGTTTGCTCTTTTCTGCACCTTTTACAGCTCTACAATATCCTTTTTTCAGGTACAGTGACCAGAATAATATTCCAAGTATAGTATCACCATAGATTTGTATAAGGGCAATATGATAGTCACATTATGAAAAGACAGGACTCACTGAAAAAGTCAATAATGTTAGGAAAAGCTAAAGGCAACAGGAAAAGAGGAAGACCCAGCATGCAATGCATCGACTCAGTTAAGGAAGCAGTAGCCCTCAGTTTGCAAGACTTGAGCAAGGTTGTTAACAATAGGATTTGGGGAGGTCATTGGTTCATAGAGTCGTTATAGGTCAGAAACAACTTGATGGCAGTAAACACACATACAGAGTATGATAGCGGCAGTTTTATTCTCTATTCATGTTCTAATTACAGCCAGCATGGAATTTGCCTTTTTCACAGCAGCCACACACTGGGCCGACATTTTCATCTTGCTATCCACTACCACCCCAAGGTCCCTTTCTTGGTCTATTGCTGGCAGCTCAGATCCCATTAGAATATGTGTGAAGCTGGGGTCATTTGCCTCAATGTGCACCACTTAACACTTGCTTACATTGAATATTATTTGCCATTTTAAAGTGCATTCCCCAAGTTTGAAGGGATCTTTTTGGAGCTCTTCACAATCAGTTTTGTCATGCCACCTTAAATAATTTGGCATTATCTTGGCTGCCTCATTATTCATTCCTAACTCTATGTCGTTTATGAACAAATTGAAAAGCACTGGTCCCTGAGGTCCCTCTATTGTGAGAGTTTATTTCTATTTGCTGCTTTCTGGTTTTAGCCAATTTCCAATCTATAAGAGGACTTTCAAAACAAGAAGACTTGTCCTCTTATCCCATGATTCGGAAGTTTGCTCAAGAGTCTTTGGTGAGGGACTTTGTCAAAAGACTTCTGGAAATCCAAATAAACAATATCTGCCAGCTCACTCCTGTCTACATGTTTATTGTCACTTTCAAAGAACTTTTAAAAATTAGTGAGACAGGACTTATTTTTGCTGAAGCCATGTTGGTTTTTATTCAGCAGGGCTTGTCCTTCTATATGCTTGGCAATTTTATCTTTAATACTGCTTTCCATCTATTTACCTGGAACAGACATTAAGCTCACTGGCCTCTAATTTCCCAGATCCCTCCTGTATCCTTTTTTAAAAATGGGAGTTACATTGGCACTCCACAGTCCTCTGATGCAGAGGCTGATCTTAGCGACATGTTGCATATCTTAGTTAGAAGATGAGCAATTTCACATTTGAATTCTTTAAGAACTCTAAGAAGGGTACCAATTAGTCCGCAAGTTCTAGAACTTCCTCCCTTGTCACCACTATTTGCCTAAGCTCGACATCCATTCAGGAACAGGTATTCATCTTATATTTTCATCAGTGAAGGCAGATGAGAAGAATTCATTTAGCTTCCCATCAATCACCTTATCTTCCTTTAAAAGGTAAAGGTAAAGGTTCCCTTGCTCGAAAGCCAGTCAAATTCGACTCTAGGGTTGTGGTGCACATCTCCGTTTCAAAGCCGAAGAGCCAGTGCTGTCCGAAGAAGTTTCTATGGTCATGTGGCCAGCATGACTAAACACCAAGGCGCACGTTCCATTCCATTAATTCTATAATCCAATGGTCCAACTGCTTCCCTAGCTGCTTTCCTGCTCCTAATGTGTTTAAATAATTCTGTATTGTTGGTCTTTATGCTTTTAGCTATACGATCCTCAAAAATGCTTTTTTCCCATTCCCTAATTGTCTGCTTGCATTTCCTTTGTGCTTATTGATGTTGAATTTTGTTTGCCTCATTTGGGTAAGCCTTCCAGTTTCTGAAGGAAACATTTTTCACTCTAACAGCTTCCTTCATCCTGCTTGTTAGCCATGCTGGTGACTAGGGATGGGCATGAAATGACTCACAACCTAGAATTTGTGACAATTTTTGGCCGGTTTGTACTTTGTGAAGTGATGTTTGTGGCATGTCATCCAGCACAAATTTTCCATAAACTTTCAAACAGTTTGTGGCAGTTCATGCAGTTTGTGAACAGCTACATTTCCAGACAGACTGTCTCCACTCAATCTAAACGTTTACCAAACTTGAAAGTAATGGGAGGGGCAGAACTTGGAGGGCATGTAGAGGAGCATCCGGCGGGAGGTCCCCCGCAACTTTGATGTCTCTAGCTTGCATAGAATCCGTTTTATACACTCCTGGACCTGCTTCTGTCAAAATGAACACCTGTCACAGGAGGTTCAGGAGTATACATACCAGGGATTTCCAGCTGACTTTCCTCTACCTGCCCTCCAAGTTGGGTGAAGATTGGATTTACAGGATTTGAGCTATGGCCACCTAAAGAAGGTGCCCCAGAAAAGTGCTTTCTGGGGTAATGATAGGTGGTCATTTTTAGTAAGGCTTTTTTTTATTAAAAGTTTTAATAACATACTACATCAAAAATACCAAAACCAAGCAGAGTATAAATACCAAACAGTAAACACTTTGCTTTAAAAAATTGTAGCTACATTGAAGTCTAAATCCAAAAGCACTTTTAAAAAAAAATCATTACTGAATTTATTCGAAATAAATATATATCAACTGAAGACTCTTGTTATGAGGATATTGATAGGAGCTATATTGTTATATACGGTGCAGAGTTTGTAATACTGGAGTACTTTATACTGTGCTATATTTAAAGTGTCACTTATCTTATCCATCAGGAATTGTTCCCACACTTTATTTCTCCAGGCCTCTAAACTTGGAGACTTAGGTGACTTCCAGGCAGCTGCGATGGTGGTTTGTGCCGCCGTACGTAGGTATGATGTTAGCTGTTGTAGCAGTTCTTCATCGTGAGCTGAATCTCTAAGTTTAGTAAGGCTTTAAGGAAACTTAACTTACTACAATTAAGCACATTTTGTTGTTGTTTAGTTGGATGGTCAAGTCTGACTCCTTGCGACCCCATGGACCACATCATGCCAGGCCCTCCTGTCTTCCATCATCCTCCAGAGTATATAGTACCAAAAGTAATGTGTTAATGGTAATATTAATTAATATATATCAGCTGTTTGAATCTTTCAAAATATCAACCACACTTATCCAAAGGGTTTTCATAAATATAGCCACACCTTTAGAATTTTGAAAACCAGTTGCAGTGTATAGAACACTTAATTTTGCGCATTCCAATAAATGAAATTGGTCTGGCTTTATATGAATTTCCTACAGAAATACCACATACTCATTTTTAGGGATGGGCATAAACAAGCTCACAAATCAACGTTCGTGATTAATTTTGGGCAGTACATGCTTCGAGAAGTCAAGTATGTGGCAGGTCAACCAGCACAAACTTTCCATGAACTTTCAAGCTGTTCATGGAGGTTTGTGCTGGTTTGTTAGCAGACATTTCCAAACAGACTGTCTCCACTCAATCAAATGTTTTACAGCACTTCAAAGCAACAACTTGGAGGGCATGTAGAGAAGCATCTGTGGGAGGTGCCCTGTGATTTTGCTATCTCTAGCTTGCACAGGATCCATTCTATACACTTCTGAACCTTGGTTATTTGGATGGGCTCAGGTTCAGAAGGTTCAAAAGTGTATAGAACAGATGTCGTGCAAGCTGAGTCACCAAACTTGCAGGGGATGGCTGGCTGACTGGTAGACTGCCTTCCAAGTTTGGTGAGGATTGGATTTACGGGGTCCGAGTTACACACACACACCCCGGGAAGATGCCACCAGGAAAGTACTTTCTGAGGAAATGACAGGTGGTCATTTCCAAGAAAGCACTTTCCTGGGGCACCTTCTTCGGGGAGGGCCTGTAACGTGGACACTGTAAATCCAATCCTTACCAAACTCAGACAGCTAGTAGAGGAGACTCAGCCAGAGACGTCCTGTGAGTTTTGTATTTCTGGCATGCCAGGGGGCTGTTCTACCACCTCATGGACCAAACCAGTTTTTGAGGCAGCTAAACGTTTGTGACAGTCTATGGTTCAAAAATGGGGCATACCACGAACCCCAAATTGCATTTTTTGGTTTGTGCCCATCCCTATTCATTTTCTTTGCAAGGCTGTAGAGAAATTTCTGATGAGGTTTATTAAGGCCTTTCTCATTTACAAACATTAGTTTCATCAGTAACATTTGTAAAACACTAATGAAAGTTTAAAGTCTTTGTTCTTATTCACACTATAAAAGGAATCAAATAAAAATTGTGAGATTAAATCTCGAGCTTCTTCCATTGATTTTAAAGTGTAATTCACTGCTTTATATTTGAACATCAATTTTAATGGGAAACCCCATCTATATAATATTTCATGATTACATAATCAATAGTAAAGACTATTAAATTGCTCCCCTGTGTGTGTATGACATCTTAAACGATGGCGGACACAGTGCATGTCAATGCCTTCTGACTTCTTGCTGGGCATTCTGTTGTTTCTCTGGATTGTAGCCCATCAGGCTTTAAATTAGAACTGCATTATTCATATTGCATTGAAGTGAGACTGCACAATTAAATGAGAATCAAAAGTCTGGGCCATAAATTGAAGGAGGAAAGTGACAACTCTATTTATTTGTTTGCCTTTGAAAATTAAATGATTAAAAGCAAAGACATACAATTAATTTCCCCCTCTACTGATTCTAAGACGGTTTGGTTTGCTTGTACAAATGATATGAAGCAACATATCACTGCCTTTCTACTGCTTACAGTGTATTAATGAATCAGCTTTTAAGGCACAGGAGAGGGATTTGATTAGGGTACTTTCCACTAGCGCAACATTTTAAATAGGTTAAGACAAGACTTTTAATTCACACCCAATTATAGAATACAGCATTGTATATATGTATTTGAGAGTTACATTTCCTATTAATTTGCAGTCAGAGAGATAATGACATGGTACACAGTTGAAGGCTGTGAATGATATAACACATGTAGTCATATAATCACGCTGAGACCAAGAAGCAATCAGTCATCTCTGCTCTACAGTATTATCCTATTCTTGCCTTTTCCCAAGCAAAGGCAAGAATCACAGACAACATAACACAAGATGCTGATAAAGTGATGGAATCCCCAGAATTTTGGGCCAGCTATCTGTGACACGTTCTCCTGGGTTCTGCAGGGCTAGGGGAGGACGGGAGGGTTCCAGGGTAGGAGAGTTGGGGAAGCCGCCATTGCTGTACCTCAGACACCTGTTGAGAACTGGTTACACCACTGTCCCTCATTCTACCTGGCGCTTATTTCCAAGCCTGTGGTTGGAGTTAGATGGGGTCATTCCTTCTCTCTCTCTCTCTCTCTCTCTCTCTCAACAGGAGACACCATCCCTCCCTCATTCAAACCGCCTCTTGTTCCTCATAAGCACCAGGTGTCATCCTCCTTGGTCAGCATTTTCTTTTCCTTTTAACTCTCCCCCTCCCTGCTTCCACTTCACCCTCCCCACTTTGGAGAAGGGTGGCAACGGAACTGGCCCATTCCACATTCCCATCTGTGCACTCCCACCCAGCCTCCTCTCTATCTGGCCATCATTGCTGAGGGTGCTTCCCGGGTCCCCTGCCGTGGCCTCCTTTAGCTGTTGGCATTCCTTGGGCCAGAATGGGGGGAAGAGCCTGGGACCACTGGGGAACCCTCTGATGGATTTTGCCTCGGGTTGCCTCCAGAATGCGGGAACCCCCGGTGTGCCTGCTCCAGCCTCAGGCCCCAGACCCAACCCTCTGGTAGGGCACCTTGGGCTGTGTGTAGTGCCCGCATTCCTTCTCGCTTGCAGGTGTCCAAGACCTCTTCCCTTCAGGTCAAGGGGGAAGTTGGCAAGAGGGGCTGCGGTCTGCTCCCCTCCTGACACTATCCCTGTGATTTTTATTATCAGGATCAGAAAGCTGAGATTCTTTACCTTCTGCCAAATCTGAGAAAGGAAAGAACCAGTGGCCACCTCGACTGCTGGATTCAAAGAAAGAATATTTGTTCAGTGGCAGAAGCTGAGACTCATCATTCTCCTAATTGAAACCACAGTATGCACAGATACCCCTTAAATAAGGGAAACAAGGGGGCATTACTTCAGGCTTGGTGCTTGGCCTCTAACAGTAGGAAACTCGGGACAATTTTTGCCTACTGGATAAAGCATCCCTGATTAAATGGCAATGGTTCACCCCACATATTTTCAATGAAGTCCTGGAGTGTTAGACAGTGATAAGGAAAAATTGCACAAGAAGCCCACATCTAAACAGAGGACTTGATAAGGATGACAGCATCAGTTTCAACAGTTTAAGCAGTTTTGCTGTAGCTGTAGCTGAACTTTGAGCTTCACAAACTACAACAGGCATCTGGATCCTTTTGCACATGACAAACCCAGAACTAGCGAAAGAGGGAAATGGGGACTTTATATGCAGAGGATGAACGATCAGGCATCAGCCCTCTCCATTATTGCCTTCTTCTTACCCTTTATCAGGGCTAAAAAGACCAGGAAATTTTTACAGTTTCAGCAGTCCCAAGGTGAGGGGGTTTCTGAGTAACCCCCCCTTGTGTAATAGTGGAAACAGCTGAGGCCATGATTCAGTGAGAACACTGAATACAAGTGCCCAGGTGTGCCATTTGTAATCACATGTGAAATCAAACCTTCAGCAAGAGATCAGTAGAAACATCGAGTACCAGAGAAAGAATATAGAACAAGACCTGTGTGTATAATTTAATGGTCTGAGCAAACTTCAGAATTATTAACGCCACATTCCCCCTACTATAAGGAAGCTAAAGTTGGTAAGATCATTTATATGTGCTCTCTTGCCCAGTTAATCCGGGGGGTTGGGTTGTGTTATCACCAGAATGCTGATGACACCCAGCTGTATCTGTTGATGGATGGCCAGCCAGACTCCACTTGAGATATTTTGGGTGAGGTTTTGGAGGCCGTGGCTGGTTGGTTAAAGCAGAGCCAGTTGAAATTAAATCCATCAAAGATGGAGGACCTGTGCCTGAGCCATCGGGTGGGGGGGATCGGGGCCCAATCACCTTGATGGCCCTTTCTGAGTTATACTCAGTTATATCACTGAAGTCTAGACATTACCATCATGTAAGTTTAGTTGGGTTTTTTGGATTGTAACTTAAATTATATAAATTGTTTTTATGTATTTGTTGGTGTATTGTACCCTGCCCTGAGCCTGCTTGTGGGGGAGGGTGTGATAAAAATCTCATAAATAAATACATGAATGAATGAATGAATGAATGAATGAATGAATGAATGAATGAATGAAAAGCATCCTGAACAAAGAAACCTGAACATGGGGAGGGGGGATTTGACAGCATGTTCCGCAAACTGTTTAAAACTAAATTATTCAGGAAGGCCTTTTTACATGGGTAAGAGAGCTGTGTTGAAATGAAATGGTTCAGAAAGATGTTTTAATAAAGGGACAGAGACTATAGACTATACTACTGTGCATAGTATATCCTCTGTTGCTGTAAATATGCCCCTGGTATGTAATTCTTGTGTTGTTTAACATGTCATGTTTAAATGCTTATGCTTTGTTTCAGCTTCATTTTGGCTGTTTCAGATTTCTGCTTGTTTTCCCATTTCTGCAATCCAAACCTTGTTTTATTGTTTATTGGATGTCCCATCCTGTTGATCGTATTGATTTACACTATGTAATCCACCTTGAGTAATCGGTGAGAATGAGGAGGACTATAAATAACACAAGTAAGTATATCAGTTTTCAGAAGCTTAATCAGAGCAATGTAATTGTTAAATACATTTTGGGCTACGGTGATAATTGTGGGCTGTGTAACTGATGTTCAGCTGTGCAACTAACTCTGGGGTGTGTAGTTAATCTCTGGATGGTGGAACTAATTTGAGGGTTGTCAATGGATTATGCAATTAATTTTTAGAGTACGCATTTAGTTTCTTGATTACACTGTACACTCAGATTTTGGGGAGAAGCAAGTGATTCTTGGACTGTTCAGTCAGTTTCTGTGTTGTGTAGCCAATGAGATCTTGAAACAGAAACTTAATTGTGGAAGCTTTCTAATATATTTGGATGGCTTAATTGAGATAAGTTATTTAAGTGGTTTTGATTTGCAAAGCTTTGTATTGCAAGGTTGCTTTGGAAAATGCGTATCCAATACAAGACAGCATGTAGAGAGAAATGATTAACTTTAAAGGGTTTAAAGAAATGTTGACAGAAAACATGGAAGGAAAAAGCAGGAAAACTACAAGTGAGGAATTACTGTTGAAAGAAGCAGAAGAAAAGGAGAAAAAATCTAATGAGCTATAGAATTGAGATGTTTAAGTGGTCACTAGAAATATTAAGTAAAAATATAGCATCTTTAGAAACTATACGTTAACTAGGTGCTAGGAATGACGCATAAATCAGATAAGAGGGGGTAAAATAGAATACTTTGAGAATGAAGATTGTAAGCAAATTTGGCGTTGAGGGGACTGAAAGAGAAAGCCAGTAGAGGTCATTGACAAGGCAGTCTTCTGGTTCTGCTGCACCAGTGAGCAGGTGCCAAGGTGTAGTGTAGTGTAGGTGTGATATAGCATAGTATGCACATTCAGTAGTGGAGACAACAGCATCATGGAAAGAAAAGCAAATGGAGGAAACCACAGCATCCATGACACCTCCCCACCTACTCATCCATGTCAATATTGCACACCAATTATATCTGACATCACCCAGCCCGGTTTACCAGTCCCTTCCATGCACAACCACCCATCTAGAAAACAGCCATGAACAGGTCTGTCAGCAGCCTGTCTCTCGGTTCAAACTGCCATGGCAGAATGCATAGGATGTCTGTTTGGAGAACCTAGAAACTTCCAAGAGAAAGATTCAGGTCTTGTGGAAGGAAGTTTCACAGTGCTGCACACTACACATTTGTTATGCTGTCATTGTGAGGCGAACCAGTATTCTGAAGGCTAGACTCCTGCAGAAGGATAGGAGTTACAACAGCCCACTTACAGTGGTTAACACTGTAAGCCACACATCTGTTCAGTAGGTAAGGGCACTACAAAGGGCAATGTCAATTTTAGTCCTGTCCTGGAGAGATGCATATTTGGTCTCAGAAAGGCACCGCTCACCTTCAGGAGCTCTGCTGGCAATAATAGTTCCAGTGGGGAAAGGCCATGGCAAAAACATTAAAGCCTTCTACTCCTCCACAGCAACATTCTAACAGCACAGCTAAAAGAAATGGCCATGATAGAGCCTTACAGGGGTCATTTCATAGAAAAAGAGCTAGGGGGACTCATTAGCATAACTCATTAGCATATGCCACACCCCCTGACATCACCGGAAGTGTGTCCTCCCCACAGCCGGCGGCGACCTCCAGCGGGCACCAGCAGGGAGTTCCAGGCCCCGCCCTCCCGCACCTCACCCGGGGGGATGGCGTCCCCCCACGTCCCCCCCAAATGACCCCTGGAGCCTTAATAGTCTCCCAAGTTACATTTCTGTGCCACCGTTCCACACAAATAGAGGACTCAAGGCAGTTACCATTAAATTATCTAAAATATTAAAACAGCATTTCAAATAAAGTATGTATAAAATATTTAAATAATGCAACAGGAACATGCTGACATATAAATACAACCAGGGAGGAGAGACAATTAGAGTTACTGGGAGGATACCAAAAACTCTTCAACCATTGGTGGAAGACAACGATAGAGGGAGACAAACAAATCTCCCTGTTGAAGGAGTTTCAAAATGTTGGTGTCATGATGGAGAAGGCCCTTTCTCAGGTTGCCATCTGTCTAGCCTCAGAATTGTTTATTTATTTACTTCATTTATACCCCATCTTTCTCTCCAGTGCAACTCAAAGTGGCTTAGTTCAGGCTGTGATTGCATGACTGGCCATAAATCACCCAAGCAAGCTTTGATCACAGTGGAGGTTTGAACCTGATTCTCCCTGATCCTAGTCCAACTCTCTAACCACTACAACCACACTGGATCTTGACAGGAGCACCCAAAGCAGGGCCTTTGAAGATGTCCAGTGTGGACAGAAAGGTTTATATGGGCGAAGGCAGTCCTTTTGTTGTTGTTCAGTTGCACAGTCGAGTCCGACTCTTCGCGACCCCATGGACAAGATCACGCCAGGCCCTCCTGTTTTCCGCCGTCCTCTGAAGTTTGCTCAGTTTCATGTTTGTTGCATCGATGACACTGTCTAACCATCTCATCCTTTGCCGTCCCCGTCTTCTTTGACCTTCAATCCTTCCCAGCATCAGGGTCTTCTCCAGTGAGTGCTCCCTTCTCATTTGGTGGCCAAAGTATTTGAGCTTCAGTTTCATTATCTGGCCTTCCAGGGAACAGTCAGGGTTGATTTCTTTTAGGATTGACTGATTTGATCTTCTTGCTGTCCAAGGGACTCTCAAGAGTCTTCTCCAGCACCATAGTTCAAAAGAATCTATTCTTTGGCGCTCGGCCTTCCTTATAGTCCAACTCTTGCAGCCATACAGCACTACTGGGAATACCAGAAATGGCGATTGAGGGGTGACATGATAGAGGTTTAAGCCAAAAGCCGAAACCTCTCATGTCACCCTTCAATTGTCATTTCTCCAAGCTTAAGAGCCCTGATCTCTTTAACCTCTCTTCATAGGGAAGGTGTTTTGTTGTTGTTGTTGTTCAGTCGCACAGTCGAGTCCGACTCTT
>NW_015174910.1:66207-72194 GCF_001447785.1 Gekko japonicus
CACAGTAGTAGATATAATGGTCTTCTGAGTTAAATTCGCCCATTCCTGTCCACTTTAGTTCACTGATTCCTAAGATATCAATGTTCAGTCTTGCCATCTCATTTTTGACCACGTCAAGCTTACCTTGATTCATAGACCTTACATTCCAGGTTCCTATGCAGCATTGTTCTTTGCAGCATCGGACTTTCCTTTCACCATCAGGCACATCCACAAATGAGTGTCCTTTCGGCTTTGGCCCAGCCGCTTCACTCTTACTGGGGTTACTTGTACTTGCCCTCTGCTCTTCCTCGGTAGCATATTGGACACCTTCCGACCTTATGGGCTCATCTTCCAGCGTCATATCTTTTAGCCTTTTGATACTGTCCATGGGGTTTTCTTGGCAAAAATACTGGAGTGGGTTGCCATTTCCTTCTCCAGGGGATCACGCTTGGTCTGAGTTCTCTGCTGTGGCCTGTCCGTCTTGGGTGGCCCTCCACGGCATAGCCCACAGCTTCATCGATCCACGCAAGCCCCCTCGCCACGACAAGGCAGTGATCCATGAGGCAGTCCTTACGGTATGTTGTTCCAAAGCCATATAGGGCTTTAAAGGTTCCACCCTGAATTGAGCCAAGAGCAAACCCAAAATAAAAAATATTTTTTGTGGTGTATTTGTATTTGCTATACAGTTATTCAGCTGCTGATTCCCCCCCTTAAAATTAAAGCCCCCCCCCCATGATGGGGAAGAAATGGCTGCTGTGTTGCTGTTGTTTTTGCTGACTCACACCTGACCATGAGAAGCTGAAAATGACTGCCTCATCTTTGTAAGAAATCAAATTCTATCTGTATTATTGGTGTAATTGTGCACACAGAGAACTGCTGGATTTTTGCCTCTTCGTAATTGCTACAGGGACCCAAGATCTCTGAATAAGCAGACGAGAGACTACAATTTTCTGAAGATCAGCTTTGAAATGGATTTCAGCTAGCTATCTGTAACCCCTGCATTATTGGCTGAATCAGTAGAAAAGAGTAAGAGTTCAGTAGCCCCTTAAAGACTAACAGAATTTGTGGAAGGGCATGAGCTTGCGTGAGTCACTGCTCACTTCTTCAGATACAGCTAGAATCTTGATCTATTGGCTGAATGTTATATTTAATGTGGGCTTTGCCATTTTGTTGAGCATTTCTATCATTGTATAATTGGCTGAGGACATTGTTCTATTTTTGCCTAAACACTGTATATTGTCCTTATCCATATTTGCAGTGTGTGTATTGATATTTATGAACTGATGAGCTATATACAATCCTTTTTATACTTTGTTGATTTTTAAATTACCTCTTTACTACGTGAGTACTTCAGCTTTCTGCTGCAGCAATAGTGATGCCTTCTGGGACTGTAAAAGCCTTCCAGCCCACCCACCATATTCTGGCTGGGGGAAGGGGTCTCTGCTGTTTCCAATGCCAGTGGCAAACAGATGCCTCCAGTGGGGGAAATACTGGCATGGTAAGTCTGGGGCAGTTTAGTCCTTCCCCTTTTAAAATTTAAAGAGCTATGTGTGGAAACCAGGTCTACCTGACCATCAGCTGTTAGTTGATATTTTTCTTCCTATCACTAGGGATGGGCACGAACCACATTTTTGTAGTTTGGTTCAGTTCATGACTGAACCATGAACTGAACAATTAATCTATAAAAACTGGAAGGTTGGTTTGTGAACTGAACCAGTTCATATGGGTTCATGACCCCTGCTTTCTGCTCCCCATGAGTAGCTTTTCAGAAAATGCTCTGAAATATGCTCCCTACCCTTGCCCCATACATAACTGGGGCTCCACATGGGCACATTTTCTCAAACTTCTTCAAAGTCGCATACAATGTGAAAATGTCACATGGAACCCAAGCCTTTATATATTATTTCCTGACACTGATTTGCCCTCCACAGAATAAATTCTTTTGAAAGTAAAGATGACTGTTTGCTTCATTACAGAATGGCAAGAAGAACACGGGTAGCATGTTTGGTCTCTGGGAAACTGGAGGATCTCTTCAGGATTCTGGAAGAAAAGAACAAAAATAATAAGAGACTTTAGCAACCTTTGTACTCACCTTTGGAGTGTTGTACTATCCCTTTAAGAATTGTATACCTTTGTAAGAATAATATTTTGAAAGATTACTGAATGTTAGATAACTACTATAAATATTTGGTATCTTATTCTTAACATGGTGGCACTCTTTTTATACTAACCACTCTGTAGAGTGACAGGAGAAAAAATGTGGAGGAAATCGTCATTGCTCCAATGGCGTGACATCACTTCTGGTGCAAACCCAGATCTGTTGTCCTCATGTTTTACTATAAAATTTCAGTGGAATCCTGGAGTGTCACCTTAGCATGATGATGTCACTTCCAGGTTCATGCCAGAAGTGATGCCTTGATGATGCAGCAACAGTGATTTGGATTTCCCTGCCCCCCCCCAGCCTCTTGCCAGTGGTCTGAGCTTGACTAGAAACCTTAAGTCGGACGCAGTGATTCCTTTCCACTGTGTAAGCCAATGACTGTTGAAGGAAGATATCCTTCAGTTGTAGGAAGACTCACAGTGGAATCCTAAGCAGAACTACACCTAAACCCATAGAAGAGTGTAATTCAAGATTGCTAGAGATTACGTCTGACATGAGTTAGATTGCGGTTCTCCCAGCAATTAGATGTGACATTGGGTAAGTAACGTTCCCAAATGCACTGGGAACTGTGTTCTTTTCACAGTCATATTCCCAAGCGTGCCCTCCCACACCACATTCCCAAGCTGAATTGGGCCCCAGGATGGCCGGGCACAATGTTCTCTGGCATCATGCCTGACAGTAAAGAGAACAAGTCGGTCCACACAAGATTAAAAAACAAGAACAAAATCTGTTTAATACCTTTCATTTGAAAATACCTTTTAATTTATTTGTTCGTAATAAAAGATATTGCACAGGTTTTGTAAAAAGAACAGTCAGACATCTTACTGCAAAAAGAACACAGTCAGGAAGGAGCCATGAGCTGCCTTGTGTCAGTCATAACATCTAGTGTGGACTTCAGCCTCCCACACAGCTGTTTGAAAGCAAAAAAGCCCCAGTGGTGTGGCAATGCTTCGGTAACTCACCATAGACCACCTATGGAGTTTATCAATGGATTAACGCAATTTTAGGATAACACTGGCTTACCTGTTTGAAGTGAGTGAATAAAATGACAAATGCAGTTTTACCCTGGTGGATGTAGAGAAAGGAGAACAATTTAATATTTAGGGAGGGGCCATGGCTGCGAAAGTTGGACCATAAGGAAAGCCAAGCGCCGAAGAATAGGTGCTTTTGAATTACGGTGCTGGAGAGGACTCTTGACAGTCCCTTGATTAAACATCAAAAAGAGTTCAGTATTTAAACAGATCTTATTCCTAGCAGCCTTAGTGCAGATTGGGGACCCTAAGAAGGTGCTGGGAGAGTGTGGCTGAAGGGCTATAATACAAGCCATGCCTGGCTTTCTCCCATACTGCCATCCTTACCAAATTGTGGCAACCCACACAGTCCCTTTGGTTGTTCAGACAATGAAGCAGCCCTGGATGTAGAGAGGAAGAAAGAAGACTTCTTGTACACAATCCTTCGTCGTCAAAATGAGGCCCAAACTAGATGTGTCACACCTTCCCCTGCCTTAAAATAAGAATATATATAGAGTGTCAGAGTCCTACAACAAACAGGCTCAACAACGTTCCTTCCAGAAGGATGTTATGTATCGAAGTTTGACCACATGCGGGGTCGGGCCTCTATGTGGTCATGCGAAGCAGCCAAGCTTCGCCCCAGAGAACAATGGCCCGAGCGGATCCTAGCCTGCAACTATTGGAGGGCTAGGATCCTAGTGAGGACCTATGGAACACCTGACTATGTAAATAACCTATCACTGGTGTGGGGTGTGTTTTGGGTGTGGGGTTTACTGGGAATATAAACTGGCCTGTGAGTCAGTAGAGTTTGTCTTGTTCTTCACTTAAAATAAAAGTATGAGCTGAAATCACTAAATCAGTCTCAGTGCTTTTCACTGGCGACGAAGGTGGGATTCTGCTTCCCTTGAACAACGACCACAAAGAAGAGCTGAGCATCGCACCGCGCACCACTTCTCATGGCACCGCGCCCCGCACCGCTCCCAGCTCCTTCAACCTGAAGTCCGATTCCAGCGAGGAATCAACACCACACTGCTTTGTCCGCCACTCCTGAGTTTCATCCTCCACATGGAATGCGTAAGATGGCCGCCAGCCAGTGTACCATCCCAGAGTTCAACGCCACCTGCCCTGAACAGTGGGGAACCTGGTTGGAATGCCTGGAAAATCATCTAGAATACCATGATGTTACAGATGTGGGAAAGAAAAAGGCCCTGCTGCTCAGCACGTGCAGCATCGAAATGCTCCGGTTGCTGAAAGACCTGATCAACCAGAAGACCACAAAGGAGGAGACCTACGACGTCCTGGTAAAGGCACTGACCGACCACTTTTCGCCCAAGCCCACAAAAATTGCAGAGCGCATCGACTTCTTTGTGCGCATCCAGGGCCCAGATGAGACCGCCATGGGTTTCCTGGCCGGGCTCCATCGAGCGGCCTCACATTGTGTGTTCCCGAACCTATCAGACACCCTCATGAATCTGTTTGTGGTAGGTCCCAGAAAAATCACACAGCTGAGTTCAATCCAAATCAGCTATTTGCACTGGATGTAAATGAGACATTAATTATTTCTTTTTATTTTATCACTTTTACTCCCTACTCCACTTTTTTTTTAGAGGTTAGGCTTTATATCATTATACTAGCCTGATACCCATGCTTTGCTACGGTATTTAAGTTCCGTAAATCCAGTTATAATACTGATGATGTGAAGTCTAAAATGTAACATTTGTTGTATGAATTCTAATGGAGAAGATTGTAGTGTAAAAAATGAAGTGAGACATACGTACTGGTTTTTTTCTCTGCTGAAGGACCTCTCTGTAGACCACATTGGTGGTTCTGCCTTCAGATGCTAGGATCACCAGGCTGCTTGTTGAGCTCACTTTGGAGCAGGCCACATAGAACTGTCCATGTGAGAAGCAGTCATCTGCAGTGTTCCCTCTAAGCTGAGTTAGTGTGAGCTAGCTCACAGGTTTTTAGCCTCTGGCTCACACATTTTTGTCTTAGCTCAGGAAGGATGGCTCCAGAGCAAACTAATTTATGCAGCAGCCAAATCTCCTGCTCAATATGTTAATGCCAGTAGCTCACAGAGTAGAATTTTTGCTCACAGAGCTCCATATCTTAGAGGGAATATTGGTCATCTGTTAAGTCAGTTCCTGCCACTGTCAGTGACTGGCCTTGGAACTTGATGGTCATAGCAAAGCAGACCTTGAGGGAACTGCAACCTCTTGAACTCTGCTGCATTCCTAAATTGCCTCCTCCTGGTAGCACTGGTGTATCTGGCTTGATGCCAGGAGCTTTCTTGGGGGCAGGAAGAGGTGAGAGGTGTGAGGGGGAGTTGGTGTGAAGGAGTGGTGATGTGGTGGACATTTCTTCAGGTTCATGAGGGAAGCACACATCAAAATGGCTCCTAAAAAGGTCCTTTACTATCTCCCAATGAACATTCATTAACTCAATTGCCATGCTGGCTTTTTTGAAAAATCTCTATTCAGGAGTCTTGAGTCACTGATTTCTGTAACTGTCCTCAGCTGTCTGCAGTCTCTTCTAACTGTATTTTTACCTCAGAACATTGAGATCCACAGCTGAGCAATCAGAGGCAGGTGGGTGCAAACAGGCAGGTTTTACCTCAGAACTCTGAGCTACACAGTTGACCAGTTGGGGGGGACGGGGGGGGGCAAGGAGGCAGCAGCTTGCCAGCCACATGGAAAACAATTGGGGGAACACATTTGGCCCTCTTTTTATCCCCTTAGGGGTTGTGTTTCTCAGAAATCTCTTTGTAGTGGGGGTTGACATCATGGTAGGAATGCACTCCCTTGTTTTGGGTTTCTTGGTGGAGAGGTTTGGCCTGG
>NW_015174910.1:72249-72638 GCF_001447785.1 Gekko japonicus
GGGGGTTACAGGGAACACTTTTTTTCACAAAAATGCTTCTCATTTATGTTACATTTAAGAAGTGGGACATAACTACATATTCAAAACAACATCCAAGCAATCAGATATTAAGTAAGTGCATATGAACCAATTTTCTAGAACCCACAGTGTGGGAAGTTAAATAACCGAATACAGGAAACCACTTTTCTACAAATTTGGGGTATATTTCCATAGTGGGTGAGAGTGTGGCTAAAGCCATTGGAGAGGCTGGGCCAGCAGCATTGCTAAAGTGATCCTGCTGGGGCAGCCTCCCTGATGGATTAAAGTACCCTGGCCCTGCTCCTACACCTGACAAACACCTACCTTTCTGGTGTAAAGGGGGGATTCTGTTTAAAGGCACCTGGGAGGCT
>NW_015174910.1:72673-90691 GCF_001447785.1 Gekko japonicus
CAAGTCCCCCCAACAGCTTTAAGGACTCCACACCCCTTCCAACCCTTGACAGGTGTAGGAGAGGTAGCATGTATGAAGGCATCAGGGAGGCTGGGCCAGCAGGATTGCTAAGGCGATGCTGCTTGGGCAGCCTCCCCAATGCCTTTCAATTCTCTGCCCTTGCTCCTGCACCTGATAGACAACTGGTACTTGGCCTGTGCAGCTCAGTGCACTGCAGGAGTACTATGTGCAAATGTCTTTGCCACACTCCTGAGTTGTTGTCTCCTTGTAGCATTGGTGTATCTGACTCGATGTTTGCCAGGAGCTTTCTTGGGGGCAGGAAGAGGTGAGAGGTGTGAGGGGGAGTTGGTGTGAGGGAGTGGTGATGTGGTGGACATTTCTTCAGGTTCATGAGGGAGGCACACATCGAAATGGCTCCTAGAAATTTCCTTTACTATCTCTCCATAAACATTCATACCCTGGCCCTGCTCCTACATCTGACAGACACTGGCCTGTCTGGTGTGTGTGGGGGATTGCATTTAAAGGCATCGGGGAGGCTGAGCCAGCAGCAGTGTTAAGGCAATCCTGCTGAGCAAACCTCCCCGGCGGCTGTAAGCATCCCACCTCCTCTTCTACACCTGACAGGAGGGGGAGGGGGAGGAATATTAGAAGTCACTGTGGAGGTGGGGCTGCACCTGACAGACAACCGCCTCTTAGGTGTAGGAGGTGGGGGAGTGTGTTGGAAGCCATACCACCTCCTTTCCTACACCTGACAGGCAGCTGTCCAGTGTGGGAGGGGGAGGAGTATTAGAAGCCACTGTGGAGGTGGGGCTGCACCTCTAAGCACACACACAGCAATTCCTTTATTGGCATTTCACAGAAATAAAAACATAGTATCTGGGAAATAAAATTCAGATTCTACATAAAATACAATTTCTGTTAAAAGATAGCCTGTATCAGACAATCGCCTATTAGGTGTAGGAGGTGGAGGGAGTGTGTTGGAAGCCACCCCACCTCCTCTCCTACACCTGACAGGCAGCTGCCTGTCCAGTGTAGGAGGGGAAGGGAGGGGGAGTATTAGAAGTCACTGTGGAGGTGGGGCTGCACATGACAGACAACTGCCTGTTAGGTGTAAGAGGTGGGGGGAGTGTGTTGGAAGCCATCAGAGGAGCTGGACCAGCAGCTTTGCTTCACCTCATAGGCCACTCCTGATTTCCTCAACTGTCATTAGCTCTGTACAGTCCCCTGTAACTGTTGGGTTTTTTTTTTAACCTCAGAACACTGAGCTCTGCAGCTGACCAATCAGAGAGTGGGGGGGTGCAGAGAGGCAGCTGCCTGGCAGCTGCATAGGAATCAATGGGGGGAGCACATTTCCCCCCTTTTGACACACTTCTTGGTCGAATTTCTAAAAATCCCTTCTGAGAGAGCACCTACGCCACGATAGGAGCGCTCTCCCTGAATTTGGTGTCTCTAGGTCCAGCGGTTTGGCCTGGGTGTTGATTTTACAATGAGGGGACTTTCTTTTATATATATAGATGTACATTTTCTTTAACTTAATTTGTGCACATATGGTTACTGCAAAGAATTTCCTGTACATCTCTCTCTCTCTCTCTCTCTCTCACACACACACACACACACACACACACAAAGAGAGAGAGAGAGAGAGAGAGAGAGAGAGAGAGTTGTTCTATTATAATGTGTTTATTCCTCACAACTTTTCTCACTCTACATTTCAAATCCCTCTGTATACTTTCAAATGGAACAGAGATACAGGGATCTATGTGGATTGTGTAGACTGCCAGCATCTCTTTGTAGTGGGAGTTGACGTCATGGTAGGAATGCACTCCTCTTGTTTTTGGGTTTCTTGGTGCAGGGGTTTGGCCTGGGCATTGAATTTGGGGGGGGGGGAGGCTGCATGGCACACTTCCCCCCCAAAAAATACTTCTCATTTATGTTACATTTAAGAAGTGGGGCATAACTACATATTTTCTCACTCTACATTTCTCACTCTACATTTCAAATCCCTCTGTATACTTTCAAACTGAACAGAAATACAGAGATCTATGTGGATGGTGTAGACCGCCAGCGTCATTAAAATGATTGTTCTGTTTGTAGAAATCAAAGAATCAAATCAAATCATAAGAGGCGACTGTTTGCTGTGTGTGAAATATTTACAGATACACAAATGGTAAACTCATTGAAACGGGGACTATCTGTTTGCTCAGGTGGTGCATTAAAGATGAATGGAGATGGTTCAGTTTGTCTGCATTATCTTATACATTTCTTTTCCTCTAGTGAACCAAAAAACCACCCAAAATTACCACCATACCTTACTACTTCAAGCTAGATCTAATAAATCACATTGTTTATTTTTTTAGCTCACCCCCTTCTTCCCAGCAATTGTAAATGCCATGCATGGCCTCCTTCCTCATTTTACCTTCACAACAACCCAATGAGATAGGTTTGTTTTTTCTATTCAGCATGAAAATATGCTGCTATTTTGTTCCATCCATCCTTTTAGAAAACTGCAATTGCTAGAGACAAGGGATAAGAAAAGATTACCAGCATGTGAAACAGGTGAGAAGAACAGGGGAAACTAAAATATGAAATGTGGTGGTTTTTGGCTCCACCCCTAAACTAAAAGAGCCTTAAAGGTAAAGGTTCCTTTGCTCAAAAGCCAGGTTGGCAGGAGCTGGAACTAGAGACGGGAGCTCACTCCATCATGCAGCAACCCGGGTCTCGAACTGAACTACTGACCTTCCACAGCCTGCAGTTCAGTGTCTTAACCACTTGAGCTACACACAGGAAAAATATTGGAGCTGACAAAAATGAGGATGTTAATGACTTCCTTTTATAGTCAAGGTACAAACAATGATAGGAGCTGCGGTGGCTCAAGTGGTTAAGACGCTGAACTGCAGGCTGTGGAAGGTCGGGAGTTCAGCAGTTCGAGACCTGAGTGTGCTGCATGACGGAGTGAGCTCCCGTCTCTAGTTCCAGTTCCTGCCAACCTAGCAGTTCGAAAGCAAGAAATTGCAAGTAGATAAATAGGTACCACTTCAGTGGGAAGGTAACAGCGTTCTGTGCGCCTTGGTGTTTAGTCATGCCGGCCACATGACCATGGAAACATCTTCGGACAGCGCTGGCTCTTTGGCTTGGAAACGGAGATGAGCACCGCAACCCTAGAGTCGGATTTGACTGGCTTTCGAGCAAGGGAACCTTTACGTTTACCTTACAAACAATGATTACCCTTATCATTTGAGAAATCTACCCAGGTTTCTTGTCCATCCTGCTTTAGAAAAAAGGCATAGAATAAAAGCTTATTTGAAGATTATAGATGTAGGGATTAACACAACTAACAGACAGGTGAGCAGGGAGGTATACTTTTAATTGGAGAGACAGCAAGGCAGAGGGATGCTTAACTGTTTCCCTGCAGACAATTTATCCTTGTGAACATGCTTCTCAAACTCCACAAGGAAGAGAAGCAGCTGGCTTTAAAGATATGCATGATATACTTCTGGATTTCAATGAAAAGAAGGTCACATATCCATGTGCCCAGGGGTGCAATGATGCTGCCTTCTCTATGTCCTGCTTGGAAAAACAATTATTCTCAAGGCATGTTGGCAAGGTGGAAAAAAGGAATGTGTTTCTAGGCGGGAAAACAACCCTTCTCAAGTGAAAGTTTGAAATGGTGATTACTTGTTCTCATTCAAGTGGCCTGCTAGCAGCCATGCTTTTCATGATGCTGCTCCTGTCTTTACGTGCTGTAAATCCATGTTCCCCTTTTCCAGCTTCTGACATTTATAGGAATGGTTTGTTCCCTTTGAAGCCTATTGCCACTTGTCTTAAACTTCCTTTTAAAAGAAGAAAGCAAATTTCTTTTGTACACAGCATTGATTTCAGTGCACAGTTGGATCACAGAATCAGAGGCATCGATATCGCTATGCTGAGCACATAGCATGGAATCAGATTTTTATTTTATTTTATTGTACAGAGGAGTTTGGTGTAACTCTCTCTTACCTGTGCCTGGATTATTATTCTCCAGGATCATAGCAATCTCCCTTTGGAGCTGTGGGGGGAAACGTCTAATCTGTTTTCTTCTGCTTTATTTATGGAAAGAGCAGCAGGGATATCTCTTGTTCCCATCCCAAGGCTAAGCTTCTCCATTCATTTGCTCACCAGGGCATTACGAGCAGATGTTAGAAATAAAATCCAACCCTGCCTTTTATAGGCCTCTTTCCCCTGTCCAAAGTGGAGCCGTCTTAGCCTTACTGGCTCTTTCTCTTACTTTCCATGAAAGCAAAATACCTTTCTCTCACTCAGAAGCAGACTATCAGAAAGATATGCAAGCAAAGGCTGAGAAATAAGCGCCAAAGCATCACACACACAATAGAACATACAGTTTCTGAGATGTCAAGCACAAATACTGGGTGGGGGATACGTTTCTAGGGAGCAGTGTATGCGAAAGAGATCTTGGGGTAAGAGTGGGCTGTAAACTAAATATGAGCAGTCAGTGTGATGCGGTGGCAAAAAAGACTAATTCAGTCTTGGGTTGTATTAAAAGGGCCATAGCATCGAAATTGCAGGAGATCATAGCCCCTCTGTATACAGCCTTGGTCAGGCCGCACCTTGAGTACTGTGTGCAGTTCTGGAGGCCTCACTTCAAAAGGGATGTGGACAAAATTGATAGGGTGCAGAAGAGAGAGACGAGGATGATCAGGGTTCTGGAGACTGAGCCCTACGAGGAAAGGCTAAGGGCCTTGGGAATGTATAGTTTGGAGAAGAGGAGATTGAGGGGGGACATGATTGCTCCCTTTAAATATTTGAAAGGCTTTAATTTGGAGGAGCGCAAGGAGCTGTTCCAGTTGGCAGCAGAGGATAGGACCCGAAGCAACAGGTTTAAATTACATGCAGAAAGGTATCGGCTGGATAGTAGGAAAAACTTTTTCATGGTCAGAGTGGTTCAAAGGTGGAACCAGCTGCCTAGGGAGGTGATAAGCTCTCCTTCACTGACGGCTTTCAAGAAGAGGCTGGGTGAATATTTGTCAGAGATGCTTTAGGCTGGTCCTGCATTGGGCAGGGGATTAGACTAGATGGTCTGTATGGCCCCTTCCAACTCTATGATTCTGTGATTCTATGATATCCCTGATATGAATTCACGGAGGGTCCCAACCAATGTTTCCTCTACGCTGAGTCAGTGTGAGCCAGCTCACAGTTTTTTAGCCTCCAGCTCAGTCATTTTTGTCTTCTCCCAGGAAGGATGGCTCCAGAGCAAACTAATTTATGCAGTAGCCAAATCGCTTGCTCACAACTTTGATGCCAGTAACTCACAAAGTTGAATTTTTGCTCACAGGACTCCACAGCTTAGAGGGAACATTGGTCCCAACTGTCTTATCACAACAAAGACACTTGCAACATGTACAGAACACAACAAAATATTCAGGTGGGGTAGCCATGTTGGTCTGAAGCAACAGAACAAATTTTGAGTCCCGTGGCACCTTTAACAAAGTTTAATTCTGGGTATAAGCTTTCAGATGTTTAAAAAACTGAATTGTCATTGAAAACACACCAGGAGCTATAGGGGAGGGGGGGGATGAAGAAACAATACAAACATGAGGCAACAAAACTTACCCACAAAAAAATGTAAGGAAAGGGACTTAATGGATGGGTGACTGCATGGAGAACAGAAAAAAATTGTGGGGAAAGTGGATCTGGGAAATGCAGGGTAGTGGGGCAGTAACTGGAGCTACTCCTGGAGCAGCCAAAACTTGTACAGAAAGTGTTACAAACATTGATGATTCAAGAACACCGATTCAGCAGTTTGCACGTTTGTGGAAATGGTCTAATTTTATAATGTGATAAGTATAATGAGTACCTTCCACAGCAAGTCCCTCGAAACTAACAGCAAGGGGAGGGATGAATCTCATCATATGATAGTTCTCCAACTTGTAGTAAGCTACAGATGTACATGTTTCCCTGAGTCACTTCAGATATATAACAGAAACTTGCTGCTCCTGAGGGGAGGGGCTGCAGACTATTGCAGTGACAGAAGAACCTATGCCTTTAGGCACTGGGAGAAGAGGATAGTGAGGGTGGAGAACTGGTAACATGCTCTTTGCTGCAGCATCCTGGCACATTTCAGAGCCTGTGCAAGATTTCACAAAGCATGCTTTACATATTTTGCAGGTTCCACGTTCAGTTCCTGGTATCTCTAGTTAAAAAGGGCCAGCAGGGACCTCTGAACTAGGTATCATAAAGAGCTGTCAGTCAGAGTAAGCAGTATTGAGATAGATGGACCCATGATCTGCCTTGCTATAAAACAGTTTTATGCATCCATATATAAGGCCACCAGAAATTAGAACTAGGGGTTCAGAATTTGGGGGGGGGGGCCCTGGGGGACCCTGAGGATCCAGGGAGGAATAGTGAGTGAGAAGGAGAGTCTGAATTTGGTTTGAAGGGGAACAGAGAAAATCTTTGTCTAGGGTGGCTTTTAGCAATGCAATGCACATGAATGTTCTACTTGTATGAAATGTAATCTTGAAGAAAAGCAGGTCATATCATGCTACACTGTGCTACATAAACAGACAAGTTGTACAAGGGTTATGGCAACTATGAGCTGGACCCGAGGAAAGGGATTGTTTAGAGACAAAACAGCAATTTTTAAAAAAATCATCTCATTACTAATCTTTCACATGCATAAATTAATATAACAGCGACCTTTTTTTAACAGGAGTAAGATGAATAATTTATTTTTCCCTTCATCTATACAAAGGCGAACAAATTATGTCTTTCAAACTTTTTTTCTTATTCTCTTTTCAAACAGAAGAGCACATTAGTGAAGTTAAATCTCATTCAGATTATAGGCACCATTTGCTGTCCAAATTATTGGGATTTCTCCAGCAAGGCTTTCGTTCGACTGGTGGTTAAAATGATATTATCTAAATTTTTCTTAGAGTACCACTATTACTTGTTCCTACACTGATAATTCAACTTTGGGAGAAAGGAAGAAAAGAAATAGCACGAGAGAGCTCTTTGATTATGAGCTTCTTATATTGAAATCTGGCATTTAGCAGAGCCTTGATGCTGCAATAGAATCTTTCCACAGAACTCCGTTACTTCACAGAGGTAATAAAGATACCAAAATCACCTTGTACCCCTTCTGCTTTTATATCATCTTTACTGCATGCAGCTTTATGGTGGATCATAGGAGCATTACAGCCTCATTTGTAAAACTAGGGCAGGCAGTCTTAAAGTTGGTGTGGATGATGCCCAGCATTCATTTAGGCGTTAACCATCTCTGGTATCCATGGATCAGGACTATACCAATATCTACATTTCCCATTCTCTGTAATATTCTCATTGCCACTGGGATAATAAAGCATTCAGCTCTTTCTGGGAGAAAAACCAAAGGAGAGATAAAGCAGAAGGAAGCCCAAACAGAGGCAGGATCATGGCATGTTAATGCTTACCTCTAAATCTGCTTGAATACATTCTTACTGCATGGAAAATTGTGACATGATAGGGCTCTGTCAGTTCTTCAGACCAGACCCAAACAAAAAAAATAAATCAGGATGACAGACAGACATCCAGATGGGAATGTAGTGTGTTGCAATTGTGTGTGAGAACGAAAATGCATCCATGCTGATGGTCCCTGATTCACTGCCCTTTATGGGTCTCTAGCCACCTTTTTGTTTCTTTCTTTCTTGAAAACTTAAAGACAGTGGCAGCAGAAAGGTTCCAGGAGTGCCTTTTTCATGCCCCACACAGTCCCATGGAATGTGGATAATGCTTCTGTCAGGGTCGAGCTGGCTGCAGAAAAAATGACCTATCACCTTACCTCCAAATGAGGCAGATGGCAGACTTCAGGATTGATGCTAGTTCATGCCCTTGTGGCCACAACCATCCCACTTGGGACAGCCCCTGAGCAGACTAATTTAAAATCGATGCAGCTGCTCTACTCTGATTTTCCACCTCTGCTCTGTACACTAGCCACAGCATAGAACCACTTACATATCCTACAATTTATTTATTTTAAAAATATGCCCAATGTTTCCTCTTGGCTCAAGGGGTTTACGAGCAATAATTAAAACTGAATTACAAGTTAAAACTGAACAACTAAAAATCCCACAGATATTCCCCCCCCAAAAAAAAGATGTCTGAAACTGATATCCCATCTAATGCCCTGGCAACCAAGCAAGCCTTGCAGCACCTTCTGAGAGCTTCAATGAAGGGGCTCCCCTCATTTCTTCAGGGAGCCCATTCCATAGATTGGGAGTGCTGATGGAAAAGGCCTGGGTTCTGGTCAATGCCAGGCAGGCCACCCAGGGTGGAGGAACACCCTACAGACGGCAGCCTGAAAACAGTAGCTGGCACATGGAACACATTGGGAAGAGATGGCCCTACAAGCTCAGCAATATGTCAAAAAACTGAGCTCCAATTCCAAATGAGTAATGCAGTAATGCATATATATGTGGTACCATCAGCATGGATGCAACAACATTATAAACTGAATCATTTGGTGCAGTTTGGTGTAGTGGTTAAGTGCGCAAACTCTAATCTGGGAGAACGGGGTTTGATTCCCCACTCCTCCACTTGCACCTGGCTGGATGACCTTGGGTAAGCCATAGTTCTGATAAGAGCTGTTCTTGAAAAAGAGCAGTTTCTGTCAAGAGCTCTCTCAGCCCCACCTACCTCACAGGGTGTCTGTTGTGGGGAGGGGAAGGGAAAGGAGTTTGTAAGCCGCTCTGAGACACCTTTGGGTAGTGAAGGGCGGGGTATATCTCTTCTTCTCTTCTTCATCATGAGTGTTTGGACAATGTTTCTCTGATTATGTACCAAAAAGATCCAACAAACAACATCAATCATGAATTGAGCGAAGAGGATCACCGATCCCTAATCAGTATACTATGCATCCACTTTCCAGCTATCTTAACTTCGAAGTACTTCTGTGGAGAAAACCGCTGAATGAATCAAGGCAGAGGCAGACACTTTGGGACACAAGTGGAGTAAAGGCAAGGTTCAGTAGTGCATCCAGAGGGCAACTAATGTCCAACTAATTGAATGGACATGCCCTGAGCATGTTCATATACTGATTTCAGTAGAACTTGTGTGTTTTCTTAAGTCATCTGTCTGTCTGTCTGTCCATCGGTCTATCTTCCATATGTCATCCCTCCAACAAGCTCAGGGAGGGAGGGAGGCTTACATTATTCTCTCTTCCCCAGGATTTTTTTTTTTTCCTGGGGGAATGTACCGGAACACAGTTCCAGAACCTCTTTGAGAAAATTCTTTTTAAAAGGTTTAAAAGTTCATGAGTTTTCAGTATACAGATTGAAAACTTCATTTCCCTCTTGAGAGTTCCAGCTCCTCTTTTTCAAAAGAAGAAGAAGAAGAAGAAGCCCTGCTTGTCCCTATTACAGTGGACTGGCCTCATCATTCAACTTAATGTCTGAAGCTGAAATTAAATTAAGTACAAATTCAGCATTTGGCAGAACATAGCAGCAATTATTAATAACCAGTAGCCATGGACGGAGACATGCCGGGGAGTCAACTCCCAGCCCTTGTCGGGGTGCCTCTGACACTGGCACCTACTGTCAGGAGCCTGGGGGTGATCTTGGACCCCGCTCTGTCTATGGAGGCCCAGATCGCCAACGTTGTACAGTGGGCATTTTTCCAACTGTGCCAAGTTAGGTAGCTGGCCTCCTACCTGTCTTGCCCCAACCTTGCCACAGTAATCCATGCAACAGTCACCTCCAGGCTGGATTATTGTAACTCAAAGGTTCACTGAGCTGCAGACCGGAAGGTCTGTAGTTCAGCAGTTCCAGACCCGAGTGCCACATGGTGGAGTGAGCTCCTGTCTCTGGCCCCAACTCCTGCCAACCTAGCAGTTCGAAAGCAAGAAATTGCAAGTAGATGAATAGGTACTACTTCGGTGGGAAGGTAACAGCATTCCATGCTCCTCGGTGTTTAGTCATGCCGACCACATGACCACGGAGAAGTCTTTGGGCAGCACTGGCTCTTCAGCATGGAAACAGAGATGAGCACTGCCCCCTAGAGTTGGATTTGACTAGCTTTCGAGCAAGGGAAACCTTTACCTTTAAACCACCCTGAGACCTGTGTAAGCAGGGAGGGGTGGTTAAGAAATCAATGAAATAAATAATAAATAGATAAATAAAGAAATACTTTAGCAGACACATATATCAAGTTCAGTGCAGTCCAGGTGAATGTCATGTACATCTGGTGACATGCAGACCTCTCTTATTAGATCATGGCTGTTGCCACTAAGGGAAAGCACCTAAGATATTTTCCTCTACATTTCTCGAAGTTTCATACCATATACATAATAGAATGCATTTTCTATTCCTGGCAGCCTTCAGCAAAGTTAATAATACTTCATTAGATCACTAGATTAAGTGTTGGATCAGTAACAGGATATGATTTAAAAATTAAAGATCCTTTGCTGATGTTATTAACAAAGGCACATGTAGTAAGGTCACAAAACTCTTCATGGCCACTTCATGTAGTTGGACTGTAACACAATTGCTCTTGAAAGTTAGGCAGGGTTAAGCTTTGAAAATGGCCTGGACTAAGATGTTATAGATTCTGTGCATTCTAATAAGGCAGTACTGGACAGGTTCTAAATCAGTGACAAATGCAATTAATAGCAATAAATATTCATGCCTATGCCTCTGTGGCAAGTTACATAATCAGGCCA
This sequence comes from Gekko japonicus, assembly GCF_001447785.1. Taxonomy (NCBI): domain Eukaryota; kingdom Metazoa; phylum Chordata; class Lepidosauria; order Squamata; family Gekkonidae; genus Gekko; species Gekko japonicus. The sequence goes on from NW_015174910.1 coordinate 83,361, forward strand.
CTCATTAAAAATAATGTAGTATAAAAGAGCACTGAGAATTAAGGCCATAAAGTTCTGTTCTAAAAGGAGATACATCAGCATGAAGTTATTAAAACATGTCTGTTCTTTATTATATTGCCTGGGGAAGATTTTATGCAGTGACTGACTGCATAATCAAAGTTTTTGCTTTATGATATTAACTACTGCTGGAACTGATTCTTCTGCATAATTAGAAACTGACACCAAAAATTAAAGCAGCTGTCATACTAATACACCTGTATGGTAGAACCATTTTGAATCATGTCCAAATACTGGGCTGTGTGAAAGATGGATATGAATCTCGGGTCCTAAAATGCTTGGGGGAAAGCAAGTATATAAATAAAATCCACAGAATACCTTTTATTAGGACTAATCAAATTGCACATAACATTTCAAGTTCACCACAACTCTTTTTCAGGCCGGATGTTACAAAAAAAAATGTATAGAAGGCATTTTGGAAAGGGAGAATGCAAGGATATGATGTAAGCAATGATCGCTCAGTTCGTACTTGCAATGTAGATTCCTCATGGCACAGGGTAATTTGTTTTTTATCCCTTTTAGCTGTGGTTTCTGTTTTACACCAAATACAGATTGCATCCACCACCCCACTGTGGTCATGATGCTGCTATGATTCTCCATCCACCTTTGCGCATGTGTGTGTCTGCATAGCACTGCTCAAGAATACTGCAATGTTACACCTTAAACACACATACATATTTGCATAGCACTGCTCCAGAATAACGCAGTACTTGAGTCCTTTGGCCGTGCTAATTACTGGAAGGTACTTGGGTGTCTTACTGTGGTCATCTACATTGAAAAGACTCCTTGCTTGCAGGAATGGGAGGAAGAGCACTTCAGAAACTTTTCCAAGGCTAGTCAAGAGAGTGGAGAAAACCCCTTGCCACTTGTATTATCACGATGTAGTGACCATGCTAGACATTGCCCTGACCCCTACATTTTTTTAGAATTCTCTATTTTGTTGGTGCCAGCAGGAAGGGCATAGAGAAGAGGGGAAAGAGGGCATCTTTTTCATTCAAACAAAAGACCAACCTTCCCTTCTTGACACATAAGAAAGATCATTCCAACAACGGCATGCTGGAAAATATCTTTTCCCCAGTTTTTTGTAATGAGTTTTTCACAGAAAAATAGTGCTGTTCATGATGAAGATCACGGAAGATGACATGGGTGGGGGGGAGCTCATGACTAGAGTTGCCAAAATGGAGAAAAAACTTCTATGTGGAATTATCCCAAGCTGTTTTTGCACTAAGCACAGCAGTGCACAAGTGGCGGCAGTAGATCTAGTAAGGTGGACAGGTCAGATTCCTGTGTATCCTTTCTCTTGACTATTCTGCCACTATCTCTTTGTTTACCCAGAAGGCTTTTCATCCTGCCTTTGTGCTCTTCCTCTGAGCTCCGTAAGAGCAACATGTACCCTCTCAGACTGTCTCCATCCGAGCTTAGACAGCCAGGATGCCTCTTTCTCCTTTCCTATTTCAGTATGGATTTCTCTAAAAATAGTGACCATTTCTTTTCTAAAGCAACAGGCCTTGTGTGGACTTTATTCTAAATGCACACCAGCACCCCACAGCCAGCTGCTGCTAACATGAGTCTCCTGTGATTGCTAGTTTTTCCAAGATACTGTTTATATATGTTGTAATATATCTCAGGGAGGATGTAGGAGAGCAAGGAGGAAGACGAGATGCTCAAGAACAGTTTTGCGAAATCTTAGAAGGAGAAACATCCACATAAATCATTTCATTGAGTTTTACAAATAAATATCAAAGAAGGACACCAGCCTGGCAGCTGACCAACTATACTTATTGTAAATACATTGTAAGTGTAGCATCCGTGTAGAAGAATTCCATTAAGAGTCATGCTCCATTGCCTTGAGACTGGGAAGCAGGCAACGCTGAGGTTTTCTAAGTAATTACTGAAAGTCTATAAATGCTAATGTTATCTCTGAGAGCCTGCTGAGTTATAATTAATTATCTTTGTTAACCAATTCATCAGGTAGAATAAACATAGAACTGTATATATTTTCCTTGATAGACTTCAGCAACAGCAGAAGTATTGCATGACTACAAAGACAGAATAGAACAAGATCAATACATCATCTTACCTATCGGGCAACAAATGTTTTATACTCCTCCAGATCACATGGGATCTTGAGCTGCTTTGCAGAAAAACAGACTCCACTACCCAACTTGGAGTGCATTTATATAAATTGCTTTATCCGCCTGTATATGAAAAAGTGGAGTATAAATATTTTAAACACATAAATAATAAGTAAATGTCAGAAACTTTAATGGAGCCAAAAATGCCTCCTTTAAGATATTTTCTCCTTTTTTGCGTCTTTCAGGTGTGAGTGGTCAAAAGCAATTCATGGTGAAAACAAGAAGCTGCAATCTATGCCTTGTGAAATGGCTTAAGAATTTAAATATATATAGCTTACCAGTGAATAGTTCTGGCAGTTTTCAAGAACTATAATAGAATCAAGCTGTGCTCCAGAATTAGCTAATTTGTTTATTACTTAAACAGAAGCATATTCTACACAGTAATAATCCATTTATAAGGCAGATTATAATTACCAGAGGTATTTGGATAATATACATACAAAAGGGACTTATTGCAGGACTTTGGTCATTCCAGAAATTCTGAGCATGAGATAATTGAGTATGAAATGAAATCTGGTAAGAAAATGTATTGGGTTTTATATGGTTTTAAAATATGAGAATATATTAGAATATATAAGACTATGAGAAATATGGCTTTAAAATATGAGAAAGGAAATCATGTTACATAGGAAAACGAAAAAGTGAATTTATAAAATGACAATTACTCTGTTTACATGAAGGGGGAAAATTATATAGTCAAACAATACTATGAACAATATAAAAGTATAAGATTAGGGAAGGGATGGGCACAAACTGGAAAAATGCGGTTTGGTTTGTGACATGGCCCATTTGCAAACCACAAAATGTCCTGAATTTTTAGCTGCCTTCCAAACTAGTTCAGTTTATGAAGTTCATAAGGTGGTAGAATGCCCCCCCAGTATGCTAGGAACACCAACCTTGCAGGGGATTTGTGGCTTATGCTCCTCTACCTGCTCTGAAAGTTTGGTGAGGATTGGGTTTATGAGGTCCAAGTTACAGCCCCCAAAAGAAGGCGCCCCTAGGAAAGTGCTGTCAACCAAAGCTGTTTGGAGCTTGGTTGCCATGGGGAGGTGGGGGTGTTTGTGAACTGGAATGTATGGTTTCATTTCTGGCCACTATCTATCCGGTGTCTGCTGTAGCCATGTAACCTTGAGACTTGCACTGTCTTTAGTATCCCTTTCCCCCTGGGAACCTTGCTTGGGGGTTCATCAGGCTGGCTTCCTCACCATTTGCCACCCTGGTCCTCTTCCAGAAAAAGAAGGCTGGGGGATTGAGGTTGTGCACAGAATATAGAGGACTGAATGCGGTGTCTATGTCTAACACTTACCCCCTGCCACTGATCAAAGATCTCTTGGCAGAGGCGGCTAGGGAGAAGATTTTTACCAAGCGGGATTTGCACGATGCCTACCTCAGAGTCTGCACCAGGGAGGGAAATGAACACAAAATTGCGTTCAACACCCCGCTGGGGCAGTTTGAATACCTGGTCATGCCATTTGGGCTCACAGGGGCCCCAGGGGGCTTCATGAACTTCATTAACCAAGTATTACACAAGCACTTATTCAAGGGGGTTCTGGTTTATCTTGATGACATTTTGATTTATTCCCAAGATAAGGATTCCCATGTGACTTTGGTGAGGGAGGTGCTACAGACTCTGTATGACCATAAACTGTTTGCCAAACTGTCAAAGTGTGAGTTCCATAAAAAGGCGGTGGACTTCTTGGGGCGTGGGCTGGGAATGGACTCCCACAAGGTACAGGATGTACTGGGGCGGGAGTCCCCCTGCACCAGGTAACAGTTACAATCATTCTTAGGCTTCACAAATTTCTACTGCCTTTTCATCCCCAACTTTGCACAAGTAAGCCTTCCCCTCACAGACTTGTTGAAAACCAAGGGGAAGGGGCCAGAGACTGTTAAACCATGTGCCAAGCTGGCCTGGACCCCTGAATGCCAGCAAGTCTTTAAGCGGCTCAAGGAGTTGTTCACCTCTGAGCCCATTTTACAGCATCCAGATGAACATAGTTTGTGGTCCAGGTGGATGCCTCTGACATGGCCATGGGGGGGGGATTCTGAAGAAGGGAGATGATGGCAAACTCCACCCCCTTGCCTATGCGTCCAAAAAATTTAACTCCACTGAATGGAACTGGGCTGTTTAGGATAAGGAGGCCACAGCCATCAAGCTCACCTTAACCACTTGGCGGCATTGGCTAGAGGGAGCTAGGGTGCCATTCGAGGTTTGGACAAACCACAAAAAACCTTGAAGCATTGTGCCCCCCCCCCCGAACCTCAACACCAAACAACTGAGATGGGCAGAGTTTTTCTCTAAGTTTCGTTTCACTCTTCAGCACCTCCCCAGGAAGTCCAACTTCTTGGCTGATGCCCTGTCCTGCCTACCTCAGCATGCCAGTCAAAAAGAGGAGGTGGTGGACTCCATGCTCACACCCTCCCATCAGGGGAGGGGGTGGTAGTTTTTTATAATTCCAAATAGAATTTTGTATGTATTCCTTTATTACAATGTTTTTCAGATTTAAAACACTACACTTACTGCATAGCCATTTTTTGTTATACAACCTCCAGGCAGTGGCTGGAGATCTCCTGCTATTACCACTAATCTTTAGGAGACAGAGATAAGTTCATCTGGAGAAAACGGCTTCTTTGAAAAGTGGACTCTATGTCATTATACCCCATTGAAGTCCCTCCCATCCCCAAACCCCACCCTCCTCAGGCTCCATCCTCAAAATCTTGAAGTACTTCTCAACCTGGAGTTGACAACCCTAGCTACAGGGCCAGGTAGTACCTTGGTAATAAGTAATAACAACCTTGACTCAATCATCTCAGTTAATACAGAAGATGCCCATATCTCCAGGGGTAAGACTTGGATAGTTAAAGTGTCATACTTGTCAAGCATAGCATCGCTTACAATTTGTCCCTTCCTTGTGTCTGTGCGATTTGATTCATCCCTTAAATGGCTGACATTTTATACCTTTCATCTCTTATTTTTTATGTCTGCTCAGTCAGCAGCCTCTATGATTGCAAAATTGCTAGGTTTGTGGACAGACTCAGAAACTCCTAACTCCCAAAGTCTCAAATAATATATAGATACTGTTTGCCTTTCAACAATATGTCTTGAGCTTGATGAATGATCAGCTCCCTGGTGGTAATAAGCAAGAAGGATGCAAGCTAAACCAGTGGGTGATCAAACATAACTAGTGATGTAAGTTTTAGTATGATCAGAAGCAAGACAAAGGTATAAATCAATAGCTATTTACAGGAACTCATCGATAAACTTTGATATGGCTGCTATAGTATGTATAGGCTTCAGCCCTGCAAGGATTGAACTTGATAAAAATAGAATCATCGTTACCACTCTCCAGGTGAGGGCTACAGATAACTCAAACATACAAATGTTCTTCAGGTAGCAGAGATCAGTCCCTCTGGAGAAAACAGTGGACTCTGTCATTAAACCCTGCTGAGGTCGCCACAGGAAACTGACACTGTTTGCCCAAAGCCAGAGCACTCTCCCAGAGCCTCTTTCTAGATCCCGTTGTATTTATTTCTGCAACGGGCATTATTTCTAGTAGAATCATATAGTCGGAAGGGACCTCCAGGGTCATCTAGTCCAACCCCCTGCACAATGCAGGAAATTCACAAATACCTCCCCCCACACCCCCAGTGACCCCTGTTCCATGCCCAGAAGTTAGCAAAAAAACAACAACCCAACAACCTCCAGGCTCCCTGGCCCAACTGGCCTGGAGAAAAATTGCTTCCTGACCCCAAAGGGGTAATCAGCATTTCCCTGGGCATGTAAGAAAGGACCACAAGAACCAAGCACTGATACAACCCTTCCTGCCCTCCCTCTCATCATCTGCCTAAGTTCACAGAATCAGCAATGCTGTCAGATGGCCATCTAGCCTCTATTTAAAAACCTCCAAAGAAGGAGAGCTCACCACCTCCCAAGGAAGCCTGTTCTACTGAGGAACCACTCTGTCAGGAAGTTCTTCCTAATGTCTAGCTGAATACTGATTTAATTTCAACCCATTGGTTCTTGCCCAACCTTTTGGGGCAACAGAAAACATCTCTGTACCATCTAGGGTTGCCAGACACCCTGGCCTGATGGGGGGGGTTACCCACTTTTTTGGGCTTCAACCTGCCCACTGGACAGCTGACCAGTGGGGGAAGCCCTGCCCCAAAGCCGCCCCGCCCCCAAACCCAAACATCTGCAGCCACCCCTCTCCCTTCTCTCTTGAGAGATTTAAAGGGCCTGCAAGCTGTCAGGTGGAGGCCTTTTAAATTTCGCAGAGGGGAGGGAGAGGGGTGGCTGCGGGCTGCTTGGAGATTGGGCATGGGGGGCACCAGTTGGAAGCACTTAAAGGGTCCTTTTATTGCATTGGCAGATCTACCTATTAATGTTTGTAAAAATGATAAATGGTAACTCCTTTACTTTAGCTTCAGTCAAGCTCAGAGTCTGATAACTTTTAAGCCATTTCAACCTTAATATTATATAACGATTTACAATATTGTATTTATAATAGACATTTAAAATAATATTGTAATTAATTGTATTTTAAATCATTTTGAAGACAAGAATCTGCAATTGTTGTCATTTATTATATAAGTAGGAATAAGGCCCGTTTTGGAAATAAATACAATGAGCTCTAGAAAGAGGCTCTGGGAGAGTGCCAAGGCCTTGGGTACTCAGCGTCAATGTGCTGTGGTAACCACAGCAGGGTATAATGACACAGACTCCACCATTTTCTTTAGAGGAACTGATCTCTGCTACCTGAAGAGCAGTTGTAATTTTCAGTGATCTCCAGCCTTCACCTAGAGATTGGCAACAATTGTTACCCAGGAAGAAATCGGTGGTTTGGAGGGTGGAGTCTATGGCATTGTACCTGTCTGAGGTCCCACCCCTCCTCAAACTTCACCCTCTCCAGGCTCCACCCCTCAAATCTCCATGAATTTCCCAACCTGGAGTTGGCAACCCTATCTCCTTCCTAGCCAAGCATCAACCTGCCATTATCTGCCCCTCTGATGTCCGCTTTCCATCTCCTCCCCCTCCCTCCTGGAGATCAGTTATAATTCTGAGTCATTTCCACCCCTCTTCTGAGATTGGTAGCAGTGGTTCCTCAGGAGGGAATGGCTGGGTGGGCAGGTAGAGTCTAT
>NW_015174910.1:92189-100201 GCF_001447785.1 Gekko japonicus
TACTGGCGGGGGGGGTTTGAGCATGCGCACAAATCGCCATTCTCTGAATGGCTGCCTATGCGCATGCTCAAACTGCTTTAAAAAAACAACAACAAACGCCGACGCCCGCAGCGTGTGAGCGGGCGTCTAACGGAGGGATACGGAAGAAGGAGGGTGAGTCTGATCGCGTTTCTGCCGGCATAAACTGCACCGGTTCCAATCGGTGCAGTTTCTGCCGGCAGAAAGCTCCCGTCTGAACGCACCCAACAGGTGTTAAATACAATCCTCTTCCCCTACACACAATACTCTCTACCAATGGAGGTTGTGGGCAGGGAAACTTCCATTCATTTCCCAGTCCAGCTGACTGTGGAGTGGTTGAATTTCTGCTGCGTCCCAGGGACAAAGACAGTCTTGGGACAGTCCCAGTTTTCCCGCAATTTTTGGCCTTGGGGCAGCTGGGAACTGTAGGCCAGCAGATGAGGAAGCCCCATTCAACCCAGTAAGTGATACCCCTGCAGGCCCCGCTCTGAAACTACAGCTCAATTAAACCTTATGGGGGAACATTTTAAACAAAGAACCACAGTCATCTTACAAACACAGGTAACTGCCATTTCGTGACACCTACCAACAGCCAGTGAGGGGAAAGTTAGTCCCACACAGGAAAGGTGTGTTTGTCAAGAGAGAAAGCCATTTGCCAGTAATTCTGACAGGGCACAGTGGCTGAAGCACCTGGCCAATGGCACGCGAGTACTTTAAAAAAAAAAGTATTGCTTTATTACTACAAACACTACAAAAGGGAAGGGAAATAACATGTACTAAGACTAACCAATAACATATAAAGATGAAGCAAGGATCGTCATATCTACAAAATTCTTGATAGTCATTCCTACTATAAAAAAGGGTTAAAGGAATAATACTGGTTGCCATATTTCAAAATTAGTAAGGCTAAATCAAGCCTGTTTAGCCAAATTGGGTACATCATAGTTTCAAATACAAATTAATCTTTCAGAGTTTCATTACATTACCTTATGTGAGCCACCCTGAGCTCGTTCGCAGGGAGGGCGGGGTATAAATACAATTTTTAAAAAATACGTTAGTTATCTCCTATGCTTTTTCCTCTTGTATTTCATTTGGACTTTAAAAGTTTTAGGAGCTGATACTCCTTTTTCAGAGTCAGAACCTACCAAGGAGCTGTCAGTTATACTGTCTTCAGACTCATGATCACTGTTTTCATCTGCTTGTATACTGTCCTCTGTTTTCTGTTTATCATTAGACACTGTTTGCTGCTGCTCCAGGAATATCTTTGCTTTTTGTGCAGTCAGTCTTCTCCTTTTTACCATTATACCTGGAAATAAGACCTTCTGGAAATGTCCACCTGAAGGGAGTGGAATGGTTATGTAAAAAGGAGGTTAAGTTTTTATATTTTTGTCTGCTCTTTCGTATCTCAAATGGAATAGCCTTTACGATCTTCGCTTCTTCACCTTTGATTTTCAGGGATTTCCCGTTAGTCGCTTTCAAGATTACATCTCTAGTAGACCTTTTGGAGAATCTAACAAATATTTAACCAGGCAGTTTGTTATTTTTGATAAAATCTGGATAAGTTCAGTAAACCATGTCCATATCGCTTTGTAGAAGATCCGCTTTAAGGTCTGTCATTGGTGCCAATGCTTCACTTAATAATTCCTTTCGATTCTCCCCTTTCTGCTCTGGGATACCCTGAAATAGCAGAACGTACAATGATTTCTCCATCTGAAGCTGTAACAATTGCTCTTTATCGGAGATCTGCTCTTTTTCCACGACCTCCAGTCTCTGTTTAATAAAGTTTGTCTTAGCATCAACTTGTTTCACTGCTTTGTCAGTTTCATCTGCCCTTTTAACTGTATACACTAGTTGTTTCTGGAAACAGTCCAGCTTATTATTGATGTTAGTCATCTAGTCCATCATGTTTGGGAAGTAAGCAACTGCTTCTGGTTTAAAAGCCAAGGTCACTGAGCTTGCAGTTCCTGGAGAAGGCCTTTTTTAAGCACCATTTTGTCTCCTGTCGTCTACATTGTTTACACCAGGTATGGTTTATTTAAACAATCTGAAAGTCCACTAGTTTTGTTTCGCTTTATGCTATTTTGCACCCCGCTTGGCGGCACGCGAGTACTCGAGTGGTGGCTGACAGGCCAATGGCTGAGGGAGTGCATGGAATGTGGCCACTCCAAAACAGAATGATTATATAGAGAGACTATTAAAATGCAAATACATGCCAAAATCTTAAAAACTACTGTGGCCCTTTGCTCTTCTCCTGTATTAAAATTTACCTGGGCATTTTGTGCTGAATCTATATATATATTGAATAGTTGAATTCTTTAGCCTAACAGAGCAAAATCTTCTTTCTGACTGAAAACAGTTGAGCTGCAAAACACAATGAAGAATTTTAGTTTTTTTTTAAAAAAAAATGGCATTATTGTCTTCTTTCCTATTCATCTTTGTTGTGAGGGGGGACGACAACTCTGAAAGAACATTTGAGAAAAGGCTGTAAGCAGATTAAGCTAGAGATGTTATCAGGCCTACATGATCTCAACAAGTTCCACAATATGGGAACATGGCTTTAAGGCTATGATTGTACTAACCACACCTTTCCCAAAGCTTCATCTTTCTTCTGCTTCCCATCCTACCACCCTTGAAGATTATGATTTTCCATTATTCATTGGTCATTATATCACCCTTTTTCAAATGAATGGCAGCTAAAACCAGGCAAGAGGTAGAGGCCTTGCTGTCAACTTACCTCTGCTTCAGAGTGGCAAGCCACTGGGGTAGTTGGAGCAGGGGAGGGGCAGGCAGCTTAATGGAAAGAGCCTTGCCCTGTTTCCCTTCCCTACAAAATAGCTGGCCATTGATGCAGTACAAGAGGGATGGTCCAGATGTCAGCCAGATGAAGCATGCCTCCAAAGAACACATCATTGTAAAGAGTGCAGGGTTCCCCCCCCCCTTTATCGATAGATTAGAAATGCGTGTACCATGTATTTTGCAAAGATATTTTTAAGGCTTTGTATATATGTACCTCTCACTATGCAAACCAGTGAGTTTGGAAGATAATACTTGTTCTGCAGTCTATTTTCAATCCTGGAATTTTGATTAATAGAAGGGGGGGACTTCTTAAAAAGTGGTCTATTCGCGTTGTTGAAATTCTATGCACATCACCCTAATCTATCTGGAGGACAATGGTTAATTTATAGCTGTTTTCCGCTTCGGTATAAATTCAGTGAGTAAGCCTGTAAAAGTCATTTGTAACTTATGAAATATTTCACAAGGTAAGGAAAAGCGTACTTGAACTCACATTTTATGCATTATTCTAATCAGAAATCATTTCTGTTTGCAGTATAATGCAACATATTGCTTTGTGCATGCATAGCAAAAAGACCAGTCTATGTGCCAAATGGTAAATGAACTGATGGAAGAAGAAGAGATTGGATTTATACCCTGCCCTTCACTACCCGAAGGTGTCTCAGAGCAGCTTACAATCCCTTTCCCTTCCCCTCCCCACAACAGACACCCTGTGAGGTAGGTGGGGCTGAGAGAGCTCTCTTGAGAAGTGTCCTTGAGAGAGTGGCTCTGAAAGAACTTGACTGACCCAAGGTCTCACCAGGAGCTGCATGTGGAGGAGTGGGGAATCAAAACCAGTTCTCCCAGATTAGAGTCCGCACTCCTAACCACTACACCAAACTGATGGCATGTAAAAGTATTGGAATAATAAACAGGGATACCCAAACTTCAGTGATGTGAGGCCAAGACAGTTCAGTGGTCATGTTGGCCAGATTTACTGAAACATTCAGTAAAGGAATAATTGTCTGTGATCTGAAACATGGGAGGAGGATGTTACTCTTGTAACAAAGGATATAAGTCGTTAGTCCTATACAGACTGGCTCTCTTCCTGTAGTCACCTAGCCACTTGAAGTCGAAATCCCATTCGACTATTTTGCATGGCCCTGTAAAGATTCTGTAATCATTTCTAGTGGCACACTCAAAACTTAATTCATATATGGTAGCTATCTCTTTTGGTTCTATGAAAAAAAGCCCACAAGAAGAACGCCCACAAGAAAAAAGCCCACAGAAAAAAAAACCACGTCAGAAATGCTCACAGGAAAAACGACCAGGTGGAAAAATGTCCATGCAGCCAGTGGCACACAATTCTTGAGTGGCAGTTGATGGGCCAATGGCTGATGGAGTGCACAGCACAGCCATGAAAATGGCCAACGCGTCAGGAGAATTATATATATAAAATAAGATTATAATTGATAAAATCACAACACAAATTGTTGCATGTGACTATAGGTAATACCTGGCTATTCTTATAAATGGAGATGAATGGTTATTCACTATTATAAATATCTATGGCGCTTTACATGGTATTTTTCCATGTGGGCTTCTTTCCATGTGGGCATTTTTCTGCGTGGGCTTTTATGTGTATGAGGTTTTTTTTCCCGTGCAGGCTTTTTTCCCATGTGGGCTTATTTCCATGTGGGCATTTTTCCACATGGACTTTTTTCCTGTGAGCATTTATGATGGTGGGGTTTTTTTCCTGTGGGCTTTTTTTCTGTGGCCTTTTTTCTGGTCACCATCTCTTTTGACTAGCAATTTTCTGTTGGTCAGTACACATGCAATGTCAATAGTTCTGAGATGCTGGCAGTGATAACAGGATGTGGTTGCCAACTCTGGGCTGCGACATTTCTGGAGATTTGGGTAGGGTGGCATTTGGGGAGGGCAGGACTTCAGCGGGGTATAATGTCATAGAGTCTATCCTCCAAAGCAGCCATTTCTTCCAGGGGAACTAATCTCTGTAGCCTGGAGGTCAGTTGTAATTCCAGGAGATCTCCAGGCCCCACCTGAAGGCACCAAGACAGGAACATGACATTGTACCACTGTATTAGTAAGATCAAAGTATCATCAACATGACTGCAGAGAAAAATGGTCTTCTCAGTAACTTTGTTACACCTGCAGCAATAAAGCCAACAAGGAACAAGCATGTGTGTCATCCTGGGTGGAGGGAGATAGAAACACGTTGTACAAGAAGAGAGAGAGATACACACAGAGAGAGATGTCATTACAGTCTGAGAGTAGGTTCATTTCTGTTGAAGGAAGTTTCACTGAATTTTGTAAGGTGGAATGGGAAGTAAAGCTAGTGTTGCCAGCTTCGGGTTGAGAAATACCTGGAGATTTTGGAGGTGGAGCCTGGGCAGGGTGGGGTGGGGGGCTTCAATGTGATATAATGCCATAGAGTTTACCTTCCAAAGCAGCCATTTTCTCCAGTTGAACTCTTTTCTGTTGCCCGGAGATCAGTTGTATTCCGGGGAGATCTCCAGCCACCACCTGGGGGTTGGCAACCCTAAGATAACTACTATCTTCAAATGGTGATGAAGGGAGAGGGAGATCATTTGTTGAAGGCACAGATGATAGTTGGGAGGCACATTGCTGACAAACGTTTGCAGGTGGACTGCTGCCAAATAAAAGGGAGGTAGGCAGCATGGCACAGAAAAATGTGGAGAGAAAGAGATGGAACTTGCCTGCCAAGTACATTAGAGGCATGATGCTAGTGCATGAATGGACGTTCATATTAAAAAAGAGAGATTTTCAGATTAATCATTCTGGACATCACAATCATTCTTAGTAAATTAATTAGCAAGAAAACCGTATATGCACATACTGTAAAATAAATCAAGGCTGCTTTGTAGAAAGCTGCTTCGTCAGCTTTCACTTTATGAGCACTCGTAAACCCTCTCTTCAGTCTTAGCCTTAAAAAATGAGGTGTCATAGATCACACTTATTCATTACATTACAGGTTTACTACTAGTAACACATCCCTCAAGTTAATTGCAGGAGCAAGAACAATGCTGTAACATTAACGTTTTCCTGTATCAAACTGGAAATCTGAATAAATAGGCAGGTTTTCCTTGATGTGGGCTGATATGCAAGTATGGCTTTCTCATAAACATGAAACGTAATTGCATACAATGGACTCAAGAGCCTTTTTTAAAAAGTCTAAGTACATGGAAGTCCAAATAAAGAGGCAGGAAAAAGGTAGAGCAATAGTGGAAGAGGATACTTGAGATTGGACATAACTTCAGTCATATCTGAGGCAGACCAAAGAATATAACAACTCCAAGAAAGCCAACAGTTGCACAACTCAAACAGCTCAAGATAAACTTGTAGAACTGATGTAATGGAAGTCTTTTATCCTTGGGAAAAGGCAAGGTTAACAAGTTTAGCTAATTAAATTTTGAGAGTGAACATTCAAAAGGGATGGAAAGGAACTACTCTGCCTTTGTTTGCGCTTTTGCTGACACAAGTGTCTCTTGCAAGTACAGTCAGGGCATATTGGTAGGGCATCTGAAAGATGGTCAAGGCATTTCAATTCAAAGTTTCACCTTCCAAAGTGGTCACCTTTGGTGCTTAGGGTTGCCAACTCCAGCTCAGGAAATTCCTGGGGCTTTGGACACAGTGCCTAAGGAGGGCAGAATCTGAGGAGAGGAGGAAGCTCAGTGAGATCTGCGGCCATAGAGTCTGCCCTTCAAAACTGCCATTTCCTCCAGGGAAGTTGACCTCTGACATCCGGAGATCCATTGTGATTCTGGGAGAATGCTGGGCCCCACTGTGACGTTTGTAACCCTATTTGTACTCGTCAGCTCAGCATCTTATTTTGTTGCTGAACATATATACCTCTGGTATTTATTCAAGTCAGTTTCATACTCAGGTTCACAACCCTCAGGTGAGTGCTACATTTCCTCAGCTCTAAAGCATCTTCCTTTGTCACTTCTTTGTTAGTTTCACTCCACAATCACAGAAATGAGTCTCTCTTCTGAGGAACAAAATCAGTATCCTTCACACTTTTTCTGGAGCCAGACCTAAACAGCAAACAAGATAGGGTGAGGATGAAGTCCATTTTAATGAGATTGCCTGTGAGCTGGGGACAGAAGTAGTCTGGTTCTTCCATACAAGAATCCTATAAGAGGTTCATAGCCCAGCTGTGCCCATTTAGGGAGCCTGTGCATCTAGCACATCAAGTGTGAAGCATGTGTGTGTCTAAGAGTAGGAGCACATATATTTAACCACCATGTGATATAATACCCAGTTATTTCCTGGCCACATTTTTAAAGAAATACATATCATGTGGATCACTGTGAAACACATATGATACAAGTGAAGTTGGCTCACTAATTCCTTCTTTAGGAAGTGGCTCTGAGAGAGAAGGGAAAATATAGGCTTTTAAAAAACTACATACAATATTTTTGCTACTTGTGGTAAGGAAGTAAAGTAAAACATTTGAGGTTTGACAAGCAAAAGAAGGTTGCTTTTAAAATTAAAATATCACCATGGCAACTTTCAGGGATTCAAGAAAGGAGAAGAAAAATAAATACCTTCACAAAAATACAAAGCAGGATTCAGTGAACCTGTCAGGCAAATAAGTAATTCACTTGACACATGAGATAAAGAGTACAAGACAAGGAACTGATGGACCTCACTCTTCGCAACAATGACAAGAGCACAGGCATTCAGAATCCATAATGGCAAGTGGGTCAAGCCCTATTACACTATCTAATACCTGAAGTTCACCTCAAACAAAAGGATCTCCTTGACAGTGAATTTGTATGAGTCAAGTGTATACTCTTCTATAGGGGTCTTTCCGAGGAAAAAGAGCTGCAGGAGCTCATTAGCATATGGCATGCTAATGAGCTACTAGGCTATTAGCATAATAGCTCATTAGCATATGCAACACCCCTGCCATCACCGGAAGTGATGTCAGAAGGGGAAGCAAAAGGGGGAGGAGGCATCTTCAAAAGCCTCACCTTCCCTTCCCCAGCCAGCGGGGGGGGGGGAGTGAAGAGAGACGGGGTTTAAAGTTTAAACCCCTTTTCACTAGAGTTGGGCCACAGAAGGAGGAAAGAGGGGAGAAAAGAGAGAGTAGAGAGAAGGAACGAAGGAATGAAAGAGTGAAAGAAAGAAAAGGAAAGAAGGAAGGAAAGAGGAAAAGAAAGAGAAGGGAAGAAGGA
>NW_015174910.1:100291-102864 GCF_001447785.1 Gekko japonicus
GGAGGGGCCTCAGCACAGTACAATGCCATTGAGTTCACCCTCCAAAGCAGCCATGTTCTCCAGGGGAGCTGATCTCTTTCGGCTGGGGATCAGTTGTAAAAGCGGGAGATCCCCAGGCCCCACCTGGAGGCTGGCAACCCTAGATCTCTCACTTACTGCGGGAAGGTGGCAGGGGGCCTCTTCTGCCGTCCCACGGAACGCAGCACTCCGGCGCTGGCCCTGGGAGGTGGTGGTGAGGGCTCTTCTGCCCTTCCACGGCCCGCAGCGCTCTGGCCCTGGGAGGTGGCGGGGGGCCTCTTTTGCCCTCCCATGGGTCGCAGCGCTCTGGCGCTGGCCTGGGGAGGTGGCAGGGGGCCACAGCGTGGGGAGATGGGGGCGGGGCTTCCTGCCACCGCCATCTGTTACAGCGCCTGGGCTCCCAGAGTGGTGCTGCAGTGCGCTCCGGCCCCAAAAGACCCCTGCTGTTCTATGAACCAAACAAAGGCAATCTGCTGAGCAGGCTACAGGAAGGCTTCTTGTCCCATGCTGTTTCCTGACTGTTTTGGTTCTTTCTCCACACCACCTGCAAGGTAACAATTGGAAAGCTCACAACAGAACACAACAATCCCAGACTGAAAGTCTGCCTCTTTCTAGCAGCTTCTTTTCTGTTCTGTGTTTTCTGTTCCATCTGAGCAGGAATCATCCCTTAAAGAGCTGGCTGTTATATGTTGCCAGTCATACGTAACAAATATTCTATCGTTATTGAGGGAATCCTCAAACACTACAAAAATCAGGAATGTCCCACAATTTCTGTTTGCCACTGGAGTTCAGAGAGGATAAAATGTAAATATGTTTATGTGGTTTATGGACCAAAGCCTAAATTCAAAGCTTTTTTTTTTAATAAAGAAAAATCATATTGAGCAAACACTTTTGCTCAGATTATCAGTGACAGAATAGACATAAGTACATTTGTTTAAGTGGATGATTGGAACTATCTCCTCAGCCTCACTATACCTCACTGTACTCTATTGGTTCAGACAGTTGCTTAGCTTGAAAAGTGCCTGAAGCAGTGGAGCCTAAGTAAGACACCTCAATACTACATTTCCCAGGGTGTCAAAAGAGACACTGCTTCAAACACATCCAAGAAGAGCATTAAAGGTACTTGGGAAGATCCATGGATGCAGATTGTCTATTTCAGCTAGTAACAGCTTCCTCACATTGCAGACAACAATTTCCTCTGTTCTGAGATACCTTCAACTGAAGGTTCTGGATACATACTAAATGCTCTGCCACAGCTGTGTAGAGGAAGAAGGCTGGACGATGTGGCTTCTGCTATCCTTCATATCCAGGGTTTCCCCCCTCCCTAGAGGTTAGTGCAGAAGATCAAATTTTATTTGTCCCTTCTCTCTGTAAAAAGTCGCATTTCAGTAACCAGTTACAAACAGCTTCTTCAGGCAAATTTGACCTCCATATCTATCTTAACACTTTGTAGTCAGTACATTTGGTTTCAGAATCTTATTTAGAACTAGCCTGATACCCGCGCTTCACTATTTATTTATTTATTTATTTATACATACATACATTTGGCATATATACCGCCCTGACCCCGAAGGGTCTCTGGGCGGTTTACATACAAAGTCTAAGTCTACTTTCCCTATCTACGGCCACATGGTACAAGGGCAGGGGCTGCCTATTGGCACCCAGGTGGTGGGGCTTGCAGTTCTCCAGCTCGACTCCTACTTCTTCCGGCGGTCTTCGGGGTTGGTGCTGTCATCCTGGCGTCCAGGGATAGGTCTTCCATTTTTATGATGGCTTTCTTCGGCGGGCCCATCTGGTGCGCGGTTTGCGTCAGCGCGGCTCCGGCTAATGTCCATTTCGGCTCCGCCGCGCCTGCGCCTCCACATCACCGCGCCTTCTGCCTCCGCCTCTGTCGTCATCTGTTCCACCGCTCGATGTTGCACTTTGCTGGCCACCAGGGCTTGCCCCGCCGATCTCGCCGCCGCTGCCTTGTCACGCTGCCGCCGCCGATGCTCCCACCACATCTCGCAATGGAGGAGGGTGCCCCCTGCCACCTAGGGCAGGTACCGATTTATCTACTCACTGTTGTTACTGCTATCGAACCGCTGGGTGGGCGGGAGCTGGGACTAGGGCCAGGAGCTCACCCTGGCCGCGGTGGGTCTCGAACAGCCATAGTGGCTGTTCATTGTTATTACAGCAGGCGTTTTACCGCCTGCGCCACCGCTCCCTTTGCTATGATATTTAAGTTCCGTAAATCCAGTTATAATACTGATGATGTGAAATTTGAAATGTGACATTTGTTGTAGGAATTCTAACAGAGAAGATTGTAAGAAATGAAGTGAGACATACACAGTTTTCTTTTTTTTTCTACTGAAGGACCTCTCTATAGACCACACTGGTGGTTCTGCCCTCAGGTGCTAGGCTCACCAGGCTGCTTGATGAGCTCACTCTGGAGCAGGCCACATAGAACTGTCTATTTAAGAAGCAGTTGTTTGTTAAGTCCACTCCTGCTACCTTCCAGGAAAGTGATGGCCTCTCTACTTGTGTTCCTGGATTGTTTAGCTCATATGGAGAAT